>NC_092330.1:2150416-2457619 GCF_036785885.1 Coffea arabica | reverse complement strand
TACCAACATTCAACTGCGCCCGTTTAGGTACTTGCAGGTTTGCGAAGCTGTCCGGAAACTTTGAGTTCTCCGCTGAGTTACACAATCGAGCTGTGTACAGCACTCGATACTTGCCAACATTTTCCTATCAGCACAAGAGGTAGGAATTAGCATAGTTGAGTGCCGAGGTAACAAGCATTAATTGAATTTCAGATGGATTGTAGGGAGAAAAGGGATATCAATTGTAATACCTCTGTAAGCCGAACAGCCAACCTTCCGCTCCAATGCTCTAGGAATGTCATAACGAAAACACCACTGTCACACCTGATCACGTTGTCTTCTCATTAGTCAGTTATGATATATATGTTGGACAAAAAACTTAGTACACGCTCTAACAATAATTACGGGAGAAGTCAAACTATTTACACTTTGTTGGGTGAGTGATGAGGGACATCGGCAACAGAAAATCCGAAACTGGAGAAGTCAATTTCCTTGCCAAACTTTGCCGCCACGACCAAACCCAGTGAACGTTTCTATATCACCAAAGATTATGTAAAACTGATTACAATCCACTAATGTGTCACTGTCATGTCGTGTAATGCATTTACCAATTTGTCCAACATACCAGTCGATTCAGTACACTAATATCTTTGCTCTTTGCTTGACTGCTATCAGGGTCTAGCACGTGCACTTCTTTCTCTGAGACGCCAAAGCTGTAGACAAACCAAGACCCCTCTATGCATACTGGCACAAGTATCTGCGCCCAATGAGGTATGAAAAAGGTCAGACAGGTCATTCTACATAACCAAGTATGACTATGTTTTGAATGTTTAACAGTCACATAAGAAGTTTTGGATTAAAACTGATAATTGCATACCCAATCACAATTTGCAGGATCAACCCCCGTATTGTTATTGCGAACCTTGAAGAGCTTTAGAAGCTTAGCAATAAGCTGGCATCAGAGAGCTTGTCGAATTTTCCCATTTTTAAAATTCCTTCCTGCAACCAATAACATAGCCGAGTGAAAGGTGCATAGAAGACATTAATAATAGTGCGTTGGATCGTAATACCAATTCAGATATGATGATGAGCATCTTTAACACAACTGTAGGATGCAGTCCAAATTTCAAACTCACGACTGCAACAGGTTCTACGATGTAGCGTTCAAGCTTCCTAATTTTGGCAGTTCTTCCACCCCAATTCATGAGACGGGCAAACATATCAATCACCTAATCAATGGTAAATAGTGATCAAAACATATAATTGAGTGTTGCTTGGGTGAGTTTACGTATGACTATTCCAATCAATAGATACATAATCAAACTTTTTGACTAAAAGTAATGAACTACTGACCCGATTAGACACATGCATGCCATTTTCCATTGTCTTCAAGTCAAGCCGAGTCAGCGAATATTGATACATTTGAACAAGTATGTCCCTATCACATCCAGGACACAATTAAACGATTTACTAATAATTATTACTCCTACTCCAAAACACGAAAATCTGACTAATGTATATGAACTCCAATCTCATCCATATTCAATCTGTTTTTCTATGCCATCTTCTTATGAACCACACGCGTACTTATTGTAGTGAACGGATGACAAAATCGAATTAATAGTTTTGTCAAGAATCTTACTTGGGATTTTGGTCCGGATCCCATGCATATGCAGCCAAATTTTTTTCGTATAGGCTAACTGTCACAGGTGCTGGTAGAATGAACTCTGCTGACCGCAGAACAGTGCTCTTCTTTGTTGCACGTGTAGACTTGTGCTTCACCTCAACGTCAAGGCCTCCTACAAAAGACAAATAACATGCATTTCATATGACATTCATTTGTTGTCGTCTAACAAATTATAAGGATTTTGCTTCATTCTTCAGACACAATGCAATTAGCAGTCATCAAACACCAATCGATTATTTTTCGAATGCAATGTAACTGTCCTAAGAACTATTTGTACAACTCTTCAGACACACTGTAACTAACACTTTTCAAACAGTTGTGATAAATTTTCAAACACACTAACTTCTCAATAACTAATTTGTAACAGACTTCAATCACACCATAACAGTATGCTAAACTAACAGTTTCTATGAGTTTTCAAATGCACTTTGACCAATAAATAAGTGAGTATCAACCTACAAACACACATTTAAACAGCAATCATTTAATATGGAGTTCTGTTTGAATTTTGGAAACTGTAACTTATCTATTAATTATAATCACTAACAGTCTCCAATAACATTCAACTTTCGTCTAAATAATCACTCATGTAACAAGTTACAAACACTTCGTAACTAAAATTCTTCAATTACATCACCTGCATTAATTATGAAATAGCTTTCCGGTAACTATTGTACAATAATGTAAAATAAATTCTGCGACTAACGATCCGCGAATATGGAGTTGTGTATTCATTAGAGCAAACTGTAACTTTCAGGTTACTATTTCGTGACAAACGTCAAGCACACTGTAAACATTCTTCAAACATACTAATTTTTAATCTATAAGTTTCCACATTTTTTGGTAACAATTTTTAAACACACTGTAACTTTTCAATAACTATTTTGTAACATTTTTTTCACTGCAATGTAACTAACATTTTTCGAAACACACTAACTTCTTAACATGAATAAAGTCATACTTTCATAATATGCCTAATTACATTTGTTACATCAACTTCATATGTGTTTCATATCGGACAGGGTATGACAGTATGCTTAACAAGTTTTCGATGATGACAAGCCAGAGTTCAGACCCGTGTACGTAGCATCATGATGGTATAAACACAGTTACCGTATATGATAATACATGTTACAGTCATACTACATGAATTACAACCTTATGAATAATAACAGTATACCAACCTTTCCGCTTTCGACCATATGATCGCAACTTTCGTGGCATTTCTTGCTCAAGCAGATGTGACGTCGATGCACTGGCGTGCAAAGGTGGTTGCACCGTACGTTGACCCTCTTCGGTAGGTTCTATGACGTTTGACCTGTATTGCTCCTGTTCTTGCTCTTGAAGCTGTATAATGCTTCCTTGCGCAGTTGTTGTCATGGTGGTCCCTTGTTTCAATCCGCGACTGATGTTATCGGGTACGACTGATGAGGTAGGAATTGGAATCTCCACGTCCATTACATCTTCATTCAGCTCTGGATCTTGGATACCTTCAATATTTGTTCTCGTATTGGCATCGTCTTTCTCGGCCTGCGCTGCATTATGCTCGTCTTCATCAGACCCTTCCGCATCAATTTCTTCAGCATCATCATCCTCGTCGTCTTCCCCTTCTTCGGCAGATTGAAATTCCGGCTCTTCTTCGGTATCAGGACTCTTGTGCATTGTATAGTCCTCCTGTACAGGTTTTTTTCCTTTGTCCAATGCTTCAGACCCAGAAGTGGAAGCTTTTGCTCTCGGCTGAGAGGAGAGGATTTCTGCAATCTTCAATATCCTTCGTTGGCTACTAACAGCAATGTTATACAGCTCATTTAGCTCAGCCTGCAGTTAGATGATGAATTATCAATCCGTAAATGAGCCACATGCTCTCAACAATTTCATACAATACAGGCATATACAATAGTACATTTACGCAAAGGTTCTTAATTTAACATTTGAATTGCGGCCATAGGTTCTATAACTGTAACTTATATACTAAAAATTAAAATGGTCACTCGGGATCATTGAAACTTCATACATTTATAACATGATTGGCCAAGAGATCACTATATTTCTGTATTTCCATTCATGTGACTTAATTTTTAATAACTCTCTAGACAGGGATGTAATATTGGGATTGGTATCACATATTAACATGATACTACAACATGAATGAAGTTGATAGGCCTATCAATAACCAACGATTTGGGGCAGGGACGGTCATACTGATGACCGTCCCTGCACGGTTAAGGGCCAAAATTTGCCCTCAAAATTTTGTGCGGCTGAGATAACACCATGTAACTCGATTTTTGCGCCAAGTGTGAGACCCACCACTATCTGTTGTGAAAATACATCCTGTGAAAAAAAACACGATGTACGAAGAAAGTTACGCGCAGTTCATAATGACTAAAATTGACAGGGACGGTTGCACCTGAGTCCGTGCCTCGAGTCCCAATAACCAATAACGTTGCTTACAATATGCAGTAATTACGTCTACTCAACCAAAATATTTTTCATTAAATCATGGAACAGACCCACTTACACCGATATCGGTGTGCCCGCTGTTCATCAACATTCCTACCAAATCAGGGGGTAGTTCAGTACTCTGCCCATCATATTCATTATCTTCCGGATCATATTGTCCAATCTTTAACAACAAATTAAACCAACCATTTCAATAGAAAAGCCACGCAATACATAGACCACTACCTTTTATATGAAATGAGATCAATAATATATAACATTTTACCAGTTTTCCTTTTCCATAAGCTCCAAGATTTTTAATCTCAAGTGCATCCCTTTCAGAGATCAGAGCATCTGTCCATGCCTTAGCTCGCGGAGCAGTCCTCGACACTTTATGCTTCAGTATTTGTACCCGATCAAGATAATGAATCTGCAATACAATACAGTAATTAATTCAACTGTAGATAAACTTGACCACACTGTTAAAACATCATCGTAGACGCATTCATTTGAGCATAATCTAATCAATCCATCGCACTGAATTTGATAAAATGTGGAAATACAGACAGTAGTTATGAAGGCACGCAAAACTAATTGACTCTCTGGTGCACTGTGTAACAATTAGAGCATATTTTCGTCATGACTACAACTATCTAATCTTACCAGCAGAACGAAGATACAACCGCCAACGTATTGGTGCTGCTTTTCACTTTTCTTTTGCACCTCTAGCACCTTATTGCATAGTACGATCCTCACATACTCAGCCCAATTCAATCTGGCTACCCTATCAACCAATTGCGTACAGTTCCAAACCTTTATTTTGTGCTCGGCTCTAGTGGTTGGAGCCAGTAGACATCCACAAGAAAATGCCACGAATAGTCTTACGAATTCTTCCCCTGCATTCATGGCTACCAACTCATTTGGGAGCTCATTCCATTTGTATGTCCTACGGCTTGGTCCAGTTCCCCCAACCTCGGTTGTATCGGTGTCTTCAACTGGAACGGGACCTTCGTTCGGGATCCCCAGGATTAAACTGATATCCTTTGACGTTAAAGGTAGCACACCATCTCCATGTACATTTAAACTGCTCAATGTCGGATTAAAGTTGTCAACAAGCCAGGTAGCTATGCCACTAGGAATCCAGTGACACTGTATGTCTAGCAGCCCTCCAAATCCTATGTCTCTAATCTGCTGCTTCTTAGTTTCATCGATTCGTGAAACTAAACTTGACATCTGCTTTGGTGAGCATCGGATAGTGTACTTCTGATTCTACACCATTTTTTAGATATATGCATTAGACTAATATAAGTTTCATTAAATGTTTGATGAATCATGCCGTGTATTTACCTTGATTTGAACTCGTGCTTTTCGCAATATCGGCTTTCCTAGACGTTCCATTTCTTTCTCATACTCTTCTTTCTCTTTCAAATATTCCTCCTTTCGCTTCCTCATTTCTTCCTCACTCAACTTATTATATGCTGTCCGAGCAATGTCATTGTACTGCATTGAATAAATAAAATCAAAAAACACGTTAGACTAAACACAAAATAATTGCTCCTTTCACTATTTTTCCCTTAGGCACCCCATCAGTTCAATGATTCTTCAGTTTATTTTGCTAGGACAGCATACCTCGGTCAGCTTAACACCCTTCGCCGAAACCGTGTGTTGATACTCTTTCCTGTCCACATTCAAAACTCCAAAGTTATATGTGCTATTTAGTACCATTATTTTTCCCTCATATTCAATAATCTTACCTGAACTTCATCCATGGATTCAATGGTGGGACTGGTTCTGCGACCTCGCTTGTTCCCGCTGTAATCAGTTCTTCCTCCCCACCTAAACGATCATTCCTTTTACTGCTTCTTTTCCTTCCCATCCTGCCCCTGAACAGTCAACATTGTAATGCTGAATAATGATGCCAAGTCTAACCTGCCAAGACCTTACGCAAGCATTGGCCACTTACCTATTCGATGAAGTGGGTGCTGCACCGTGTTCTGTACCACCACTTGTTTCGGCGAGTTCTTCTCTGCCTGCTTCCTGAAGTGTGCTTCCTGCTCGCGTTCTTGCCATTGTAAACTAATGTTTTTAACAAACATATTGCACTTCAGTTCCAAAATTTTTTTTCCAGCCACAGTCATAACATATCATGAAGTACTGCTAAACATAATATATGAGCATCAAATATTAGTCACGCTAGTTATAGTACAACCTGTAACATTTTTTCTCACACTCAGTAACTCATTCTTCACAGTTTGTTATTTATTCCAACTGCCACTAATCTACATAATCTGTTGTTCTACCTATCAGATTGTACTTCATCCATCAATTTCTTCTTCTGTTTATTATGCTACTGTACAATACCAATGCAGTAGAATAAGGGGTCATCCAAATTTATAGTATCTTCATGAAATTCTATAGACCAGTTCTATTATTGTAACTTCTGATCTATTACGTGTAACAACTATCAAAGATGATGTCCAACCACAACAATTATTGTACAAGTAATCTTCCTTTTCACAATTTGTTTGTCTCAATACCAAATTTTCTGGTTAATTATCCCTCATTTAGTCATTTCATAATCTATTCCCCTGCCTATCAAGTTCAATTCAATCACATTCTCCTTTATTTATCACCCTCTTCAACAATATGAATGAAGCAACAAACCCGTTAAACAATTTTACGTCATTGTTCATCCAATTTTACAGTGCACTTCTCCTAGTGTCACTATTAAATGACTGCGTGTAATGACTATCCAACATGATGTGCACCTACAATAACTAGTAAGATTCTTAACCGTTATTCCACACTAACTATGCTAAACCTCATGATTTGTTATTCCGTCTGTCTCACATTGCCAACTTATAACCTACTCTCGTACTCATTCACTTCCAACCTAGAAACTTGTCTCTCTTTATGCAAGTAAACCAATAACCTGTAACATCAATGTAAAAGAAAATATGAGAAGCACAACTGAGTACAAAACATTAAAACTCTGTTATTTCTCTGTACCTGTTAAACCACAACATGTAACAATTTTCCAACACTGTGTTAATGCACACGCCCTAATACAATAAACTTACACCAATCAAGACACAAATACGACATCTCAATTTCAAAATAACATTTTCATTAGCAAGTATGAGACACACAACTCAGTACAAAACATTTGAACTCTATTATTTCTATGTACCTATCCAACCACAACATGTAACAATTATCCAACACTGTGTTCCTGCACACGAACTAATACAATAACTTTCCCACCATTCAAGACCCAACTATGACATCTCAATTTCAAAATAACATTTTCATTAGCAAGTATGAGACGCACAACTCAGTACAAAACATTTGAACTCTATTATTTCTATGTACCTGTTCAACCACAACATGTAACAATTATCCAACACTGTGTTCGTGCACACGAACTAATACAATAAACTTACACCATTCAAGACCCAAAAACGCCATCCCAATTTCATGATAACATTTTTTCAATTATAATCTGCATCCATTTTTTCAATACTAACTATCGAACCCATGCACACATTTTCTCAAACAGTTGTGCCGCACGATTTCCCCCTTCTTTCCCACTCTCACTCTGTCATGCTCAAAAACTAACTCATAATACTCCTATCATGCTGCACTTACTCATTACTATACACAAAATTGTGCTCAAGTGATATCCCTCTAAGCGATCATCCTACTGTACGCCAACAACATCCACAAGTAAGGTCCTTCAACAAGCATGTCAAATCACACATGTTACTGCATCATCATAGGCCTCAAAAAAATTTGAATACCTGACTGATTTTCGGTCGTTCACTACTCCCGCGCTTTACGATCTTCCGCTCTTCAACCTTGGGTTCACCTTTCTTCTTCTTATAATAAATCCGAATCACCAGAAATTTGTCCACCACTCCACCACTTCTTGCTTCTCCTTGCTATTTTTTCAGTATCCAATGTTGCACTTCCACAGCTTTTCGCAATGTCACGCCGGAGAGTGTTGCCAATCTCGTATTTTCCCCTCTTATTTCTCCCTTCGTGGCTTTTCGCATGCAACTGCTTCGTCTGGTTTGGGTGGGAGTCTAAGTGCGGCTTTTCATTTTCAACCTTTCGATTTGGGCGGGACTTTGCTTACTAGTGGTCATAACGTTCCGTTTCTTGCCGTTACGGTCAGCAGAGCATAACCATTTTTTTTACTGTCTCACTTAATAAAACGACGTCGTTTTGGGCCAAACTGAAGCCTTTTGACGTGGTTTATTTCTGGCCTTACCTTTGTTTCTGTGAGGGGACCGTTCAGGAGCGGTCCTTCTGAGGACCGCTCCTGCCCCGTATCCAATTCACTTGCCTGCATATGGATCCAAGGTACGGGCTGTCAGCAAAAAGATTCAAGTTGTCAGTAATCGGGTGAAGGAAATGTATCAAAGGAATTTTTTGATTGGTGGGGATGCCCTGATGTTGGAGCAGTGTTTCAACGCTGATAGAGTGGACAAAAAGCCCAAGGTAGAAATTGGTCTTATGTTTTGAAGACTTGATCTGCAATTTTGTGATTTTACTTTTGAAGTGTTGATCTGCTTTCTACTGCTCTTGATTAGTAACTCACTTAGCGTAGCAAATGTGGGTATAGCTATTTCTTTTTTTTTTTTTGTTGTATAGTTTAACAAATTTCCTTGGTTAAACTAAACAAGAATCCGTATACTTAATCCAAGCAAAAGCCCATATACTTAATTTTCTTTTTGTTTCTTGGTTAATTAATTATTAAGGTATAATCACGTGAGTTATTCTTATTATTCAAGGTTACGTGCTATTTTGGCTTTTTTTTTAAAAAGAAATTTAATTTAACGACCATATTGACTGCATATGACTAATTCTTTTAGTAATTGTAAAAATCTGTGAATTGTATTGAATCTACTTCAAATTAATAACATTAGGAATCAGATTTATTTTCGCTAAAACTTAAGAGACTAAAATTGCATCGGGTACCAAAAATTGGGGATTAATTTATTTTTCTGAAACTTTAGGACCAAAATCATACAAGTACCAAAGATAGAGGACCAAAATTGCATTTCTCCCTTGTTTTTACTTGTGACATGGAACTTTAATCGTTAAAACTTGAGCACTACCCTTTTGACTAGAGATAATTTCAGAAACCTCCCCTAACGTTTATGGTAATATCACCTGGCACCTTTGAAGTTTCAAAAATAATACTCAACATCCAAATCATTGAGATGGAATCATTAATCACTATCATAGCATATGAATAGACAAAAATATTTTTGCTACTTTAACAAATTTTAGACAAAACATTATGGAACAAAAAATGTTTAGGCAAAACATATGAATCTTATATTATAATCAATTTGGTAGAAAATTCAATATGAGGAAACAAAAGAAGATGGAATTGGGAGAAAAATATCTCTCTCTCATTAAATGATTATTATAAGAATATTTTAATGATACAATGTTGAGATTGTTACAAAAAGTATGATTTTAGGAGGGGTTAGTAATATTTTTTAAACTTCAGAAATGTCAAATGATATTAACATAAATCTCAGGGGAGTTTTTCAAAATTATCTCTAGCCAAAAGGGTGAGAAATATACCCTTTTACAAGTTCGAGAACAAAAATATGCACTTAATAATTGGAGGGCTAAAAATCGAGAAACTTTAATAGTTTAAGACACATCCAGATTTTTTGTGCTTAAAACTTCATTTCGCTTGCAGTATCATTACTTTTTTTTAAAAAAAAAATATCAAAGGAAAAAAAAATTCGGTAATATCCTATGAAGTCAGAGTATTGAATGTAGTGTGATCATCATTTACTGCTTTCCAAGTCAATTCTAATTGACCAACAATTCGGGATGACTTGAGCTGCACTGCTGAAAAATTCACAGTTAAAACAAAGCAGCGTTTCTCTGAGAATTCTGTAATCATCAAAGTTTCTTTCTTTATTGAATCCTGATTAACGAACCTTGTCTGTTACAATGTAGCTTCACTCTAACATTTTTGTTGTTTATGTTAACAGCCTGGTGTTCCAGGGGCTGACAAAGTCATAGGTTTTGAGGATGTAGCCGCAGAAGTTATTGAACGTCTCACCGGTAAAAAATGGGATCAACAAAGAAAAACAGATTCAGAGCAGCAAAAGACCGAGATGAAGCACATGACTGAGGTAAAGCAGCAGATTGAATTGAAACGGATTGAGGATCTAGAAGTGGTTTCAATTGTGGGAATGCTTGGGTTGGGAAAAACGACACTTGCTAGAAAGGTTCTAATTGACCCTGTCATCGAGTACGAGTTTTTCACTCGTATATTTGTTGCCGTTTCCCAAGATTACGAGAAGAGGGAAGTGCTTCAAACTATTCTAGTCCAGGGTGGTTTCTTTAAGAACATCACAGAATTGAATGGAAAGTCTATTGAAGAATTAGAAAGACTGATTGGTGATAAGTTAAAGAGCAAATATTTGGTTGTCCTGGACGATGTGTGGACCAATGATGTATGGAAGGAACTCAAACCTGTTTTCCCTGACAACAAAAAGGGCAGCAGGGTGTTAATAACCACTCGGCACAAATTTGTGGCCGAGTACAGTAAATCAAAGATCAGACCCTATGACTTACGTTTCTTGTTTCCAGAAGAGAGTCGGGAATTACTTCGAACAAAGGTCTTTGATGAGAACAGATGTCCAGAGCACCTAGAGGAGATGGAAACAAACATTTTGGACAAGTGTAAAGGGCTACCACTAGCAATAGTGGTCACTGCTGGTATTCTTAGGAATAATCGAGAGAGAAAGGAATGGTGGGAGAAAGTGTTTCGTGGTGTGAGTAATTTAGTCGATGATGACCAGAAGCGAAGTGAGATGTTGATAAAATTGAGTTATGACCATTTGCCTTTCCAATTGAAACCATGTTTTCTGTACCTTGGGGTCTTTCCGGAAGATGTGGACATTCCAGTTTGGAAATTGTTGAGGTTGTGGATTGCGGAAGGGTTCATACAGCACATTCCAGATACAAGCTATGCAAGCTTGGAGGAAATAGCAGGGGAATACTTGAGGGAATTGGTTGACAGGAATCTAGTTATGGTGGCAGATAGAAGGTCAAATGATGAGATTAAGACATGTCGTGTCCATGACACGTTACGCCACTTTTGCAAGAAGAAGGCCATAGAAGAAAATCTGTTTCAAGAAATAAAATTGGATGAGCTTATTGGTCCATCTGCAAGCGCCTCTCTAAAAAATAGCCGTCGCTTGTGTGTCAGTGCCTACCTTTCAAATTACATTTCTAGAACTCCTTCTGCTCCTTGTGTACGCTCATTGTTGAGTTTAGCCAAGGATGAGAGTGCTCTGAGCAAGGAAGATTGCGCACTTATTGCTAAACCCTTCAAACTACTCAAAGTGCTGGATGTCAAATCCAGCAAGATTGTTGGTCGTTGTCCTGCAGAACTAGCTAAACTTGTTCTCTTGAAGTACATTGCCATAAATTGCGACCTCAAGACCCTTCCAAAGAAGATGTCTAGCTTGCTTAACTTGCAAACTATCATTATTGACACAACATCCAGTAGCCTTGATATACAGCTAGACTTGTGGAAGATGACACAACTAAGGCATCTTCATGCTAATGCGTCGACTACCTTGCCTAAATGTCAGGAACAGACCATAATGGTAAATTTGCAGACCCTATCTACTATATCTCCTGAAAGTTGCACCACAGATGTGTTTAAAAGGACACCAAAACTCAAGAAACTGGGCATACGTGGGAATATAGGCCTTCTTGTGCAGCCTAGTAGGGAGTCTAGTTTGTCTGACGGTCTCTTACAACTGGAACTCCTTGAAAAATTGAAGCTGCATAATGATGATGTAACTTGCAAGTTGCAGGCCCTTCCATTCGAGCACAAGTTTCCAGCAAAGCTAACAAGGTTGAGTCTGCAAAGCACGAGTCTTGATTGGAGTCATATGTCAACTTTGGGGAAGTTGAAGTGTCTTGAGGTGCTTAAGTTGAAGGACAATGCCTTTAAGGGAAAGCATTGGGAGACAGAAGATGGGGGTTTTCGATATCTCAAAGTTTTGTTCATTGGAGCTACAGATTTAAAGGTTTGGAAAGCTAAGTCAAGTAATTTCCCTGAACTCAAAAGCCTTGTTCTCAAGCAGTGCAGAAATCTCGAGGCTATCCCATCTGACCTTGCAAATGCGAAAAGCCTCCAGGTGATTGACCTAGAACACACCAGCCAAACGGTGGTTGCCTCTGCAAAGAATATGCAGTTGCTACAATTGCGAGTTCTCAGGCAGAAAAGGGACATCGAGACCAGCGAGCTCAAGGTCAAGATCTATCCTCCAGAGTAATAAAAATACAAGTGCTTCGAAGTTCAAATCCCTTAAGAGGATACAATTGAGGTTAAAACAACGGTGATTCTTTAACTGATCCTCTTGGGAAGCACTTTAAAAAATGCCTTCTGTTCTTTTCTTTTCTCTAGCAGGATATTGCCTGGTCTTGCATTCTGTTGCTCCAATCAAAATTTCTAGCCCGAGGTGCCGCAGATTCTAACTTTTAGTGTTTTCTTTTACCATTATGTACCAATAACAAAGCCAATTGCATGCGGACTTCTATCTCTTAAAATGTTCCCCTTTCTTTCTCAATCTTTTCGGCTAGTTTATTGTGATGGAGATAAGGCAACAGATGTTTTGGCCAACTGAGGAACAAGGTGTGGAGGTGCTCTTTCCCTCTAGGAACTCAACTGGATAAAATCCAGTTTGAAATATCATCTTGCTGGTATAGTGGTATGTTTTGTGTCCAATAAGGGAGTGGACAACACCTCTCAACATTGTTTCAGTGTATTGGTAATCAAGTTTGAACTGAATCTTGTTCCAATATCCGATGCATTTTCCAATTCTCTTCCATTTGAGTTGGTAACTTTCCTAACCAAAGAAAAGAACTATGATCTGATAAATTTGGTTACAAGTTCCTATGTTCGGCTCCTCAGCTTTGTGGTTAGCGGTCAAAGTTTCGCCTGAGCTGCAAGGCTAACAATTAAATGATACATTTTGCACCTCGAAAGTCCACAGTCAATTGAACTATTATTTACTTTTTCAAATAATTTTCGCATCATCATTATCTGGATATGTATTGTGTACAATTAACTAGTTTTTATAAAACTGCTCCTACTAGTCAATCTTATAGAACTGCTAAACCATTGTTACCCACCCCTGTATTGTCACTGCCCCTCAAGTACTTAATATTTGTCAGGGAGAAACCTGTCAAGAGGATGAGCAGCGCAGAAATGAATGAGAAAAGGGCCAAGGGGTTTCGTTTTTGGCGAGATAAGAACTATGAGTTGGGGCACAAATGCAAGAAACAGCAGTTTTATAGACTGGAAGTTTGTGGTGACTTCGAAGATGGGGTATATGAAGAAGGGGTTGAATTGGAAGGAAAAAGGAGAGGAGGAAGATGAAGGAAATCTGGCGCAAATCTCAGTTAATGCAATGTCGATAATGGCAGTTCCCAGATTCAACACTAAGATGGTCACTAGACATGTGGGGAAGCAAGATATCCACATCGTCATTGATTGCTGCAGCACTCATGATTTTATCAATCCAGATGTTGTGAGGAAATTGGGCTTGAGATCTGTGCAGGTAGCTCCATTGATACTGGAGGTGGCCAATGAATTAGAACCCAAAAGTTCTAATTTCAGGGACCCATTGATTAATTTACCTCATCTACAATACATTGCCTCCACTGCAAAATATTGTACAGGGTACGTGCAAGAAAAGTGAAAGCCACGTCTTCTCAACTGATATAACTAATTAGGTACTTCCAAACCATGTTCAATCGTTTATTCTCCCCTGATAGTGTACTTCAATCACTTTGTAACTAGGCTTCCGTCCTTTGATCAAGATTTGTGTAGGGAAGTTTAAGTGAAGCTTTTCCTGAATTCAACATAATTTGGGTTATACTGCTGAATGTCGTCACCGATAGTAAATTTAGACTAATGTATATGATGAAGGGCCATAATCTGAATACCAAAATTACAAAACAAAAACTTTCAAGTTTCAACTATTGCTATGAAAAGAGGCTCTCTGTTTAAAATCAACACAAATCATATACAGAAAAGTGAAATGTCTTTGTGTTGGCTAAGAAGAGACTTTGTTAAGTTCTTCTTCTGCTTGCCTTTATTCCACACAAAAGGAGTTAACTAGGCAGGCTACAAATTTGAACGTGTTCACGCTGCATGAAATTATAGGAAAGTTAACAAAAACGTGTTTTTGATATTGGATGATGAAGTACGTTTTATATATTGATGAATGTTAAATAATTGTAATGCAAATTCTTAATTACAAAGGTAGATTATATTGAATTGATCTCGCATTTTCAAAGAGCAAGTAGTGTAAAGAACTGGTTGCCTGTCATCATTACGCCCTGTAGTTAGACCCTCACATGTTAGACAAACAGGATTTATCATTCTCTTCCTTATCATCTGATTCTCCAATTGAATTCTTTGAATTTCTTCCCTGAGTATGGTTTTTAGCTCTTGCAATTTGAGTCTAAGTATGTCAAGACCAAGAGATTAGTTATGTCATCCTAATAATGGATTAAAAACCCGAGAATTTGGTTTTTTTTTTTTGGTTTGTATTCAAGGGAGAGACTGCTAGACCAGGAGAAATCATCTTGATCCTGGAAAAAGTACCACAAGAAATTGCTTTTGTTTTAAATTACAAGCAGTTAAAATCCACTAGTGGTATTTACCATCATTTTGATTTCATCTGTTTTGAAATAAAAAATTTGTTCGACTTGGATTAATCCTCATTTGGATGAGGGTTTTCCTTCAAAAACCTTAAATACATCCAATCATTAAATAAAACAAAAATAAAAAGAGACTAAAAATGATATGAACTCAAGAAGGGTGAATACTAGAACCTGGAAGTTACTTCTTTAATTTTGGATGAATAATTGATACATGTCATTTAAAGTCCTTTAACTTTTTTTAGAATATATAAGCAAAAGAACTAATGATTACTATCGGACCAAACTTATCATGAATGCACACATTAATGATTACTATCTACCTTTATATTTATATACTTTTACTAATTAATTTTATTTCTTTTGAAAATTTAACACCTAAACTATATTTTAACGAGTATCTAGTAGACATTCATTATATAGACTCCTATTAAAAAGTTGTCCCCAGACCCAAATTAGGTAACAGGGATATATCTATTTGAATAGAGTTTTCTAATGTAGATGCAAATGAAATTGAAACTACAGAGTCCGTGCAAGTGGAGTGCAAAAGTAAAGAGAAAAAAAAGTACAAATGAAGAAAAACTTAAAAGAAACATTTGTAAAACTCCATTATCAGAATTCCTTTCTTAAGATCATCAACGTTTGCATACCTTTTAGACTTTCACACGCTTCCTTACAATAACATTGTGGAAAATTTGTAACCAACATATCAAATAATTTCTTATAATAACATTTATTTTGATACGATGAGTTTATTATGTACGTTCATGTAACAAAACAAATTTCAAATATTATTAAAATATACCTTCTACTTGGTGCCTTTGGAGCACCAAATAGGCACATTAAAAAAAAAACAAATGAGCAGCTATTAATGCTTTAATTATTATTATTTACTATCTGAATTACAACACTTTTGCACAAGAAATTTATCTTTTTTCCAAAAAAGAAAATACTTTTGATCCATACTTTCTAATTTTATAAAATTTAAGCAATATAATTTTTGCCATTAGTAATCCAACTTTCATTAACGTTCTTCATGAATGGCAGTTACTGAGTATGAGAACTATGTGTTAAAGTTATGGGTTGTGAAATACATCGAATAATGCTCAAAAACTTATACTATTTATGGTTGAAACATCCCTTTCACTGTAGATTTAATAGCAACTCATAATGGATGTTGATAGCATTAGCAAGGTACAATTTGATCATCAAATGTTTGATGCGATTGTTAATATTGACAGCTTGAATTCATCAACAAATAGTATAGGTTTTTTTTCAGATCCTTGCCATAATACATATCGAAGTCGAGGGGGGGTAATGTAGCTTTAAAACTGGACATGACGAAGGCATATGATCGCATGTCTTGGATGCATATTATTATTGTTCTGTGGAGATTTGGCTTTGGGGAAAGATATATAAACATGGTATGGCGTCTAGTTTCGAATGTCTGGTTCTCGATTCTAATTAACGGGGTGTTTCATGGATTTTTTAGATCCAGCAGGGGGGTACGGCAGGGGGACCCCCTATCCCCCCGTGCTTTTATTATTGGGGCGGAGGTGTTATCACGCGGTTTTAATAATTTAACTCAACAAGTGGGTTTTTTGGGATTTAGGATCCCAAGGGGTTGTCCTACTGTTACGCACCTTGCCTTCGCAGACGATGTGCTAATTTTTTCGAATGGGTCTACCGCTGTATTAAAAAACGTTATGCAAGTTTTGAAAGAGTATCAGCAGTCATCGGGCCAATTGGTGAATGTCCAAAAAAGTGGGTATCTAGTGCACCCATCCATATCCTCGGCTCGCAGAAGGGTGATTAAGCGAGTTACACGGTTTTCAAGGCAGGTTTTTCATTTTGATATCTTGGTTTCCCTCTATACATCGGCAGGAGTAAACCGTCATACCTTGAGGAGATTGGTTTGGCAATGCTGCGTCGAATCGTCTCCTAGAAATCTTAGTTTCTTTCCTGGGAGGGGAAGCTTACCTTGGTCAGGCATGTTTTGATGTCCATTCCATTACATTTGCTGGCAGTGACTGTGATACCAATCTCAGTGTTCAAAATGGTAGAAAAGGTATGTGCAAATTTTCTCTGAGGTGAATCGGAGGCAGAGTTGAAATACCATTGGATTGGATGGTCTCAATTGTGTTACCTGATTGGGGAGGAAGGAGTGGGGATTAGACGTTTAAGTGATGTGTATGTGGCATTCTCTTGCAAACTGTGGTGGCAGTTTAGGACGGGCTCATCGCTTTGGGCAAGTTTTCTACGGGCTAAATACTGCAGAGATTTTCACCCATGTTAGGTTGAGCTGAGACGGCAGGCTTCGGGGACATGGCGGAGGATGTTCAGTGTCAGTCGGCAAGTGGAGTTATCTATGGTCTGGCTGATCCAGGAGGGAACTTGTCATTTTTGGTATGATAACTGGCTGGGAACTGGCGCATTGTTTCTTAAAATCACAGTGCACCCAACTCTCTCTTTCAAAGATTTCATTACAAATGGGAAGTGAGATGCAAGTTTGCTCTCTCGGGACATTATTCTTGACCTTCTCCCTTCAGTTTTACATCATCAGGTTCCCCAGCATGGGCGGGCGGATAAGGTCGTTTGGAGCTTGTCTTCATCTGGCAAATTCTTTCTATCATCGGCATTCGAGGAGAAACGGCAAGGCCGAAGCTCCTCGTTTGTTCTCTCTCACATCTGGCATTGTCGTATTCCGACAAAGGTGTCCTTCTTCATGCTGCGCTTGTTACTCAGACGACTGCCAATCCCAGACGTGTTCGGTAAGATGGGATTTCATATGCCTTCCAAATGTTCTACTGTCATAATGGAGCCAGTGAGACATTGGAGTATCTCTTCTCGGAGGGACAGATCGTGATGGAGGTATGGACCTATTTTACTAGCTTAAGTGGGCTCCAGACCGTCGTGCCAACTTTGCGGGCTTGGGTAGTGGCTTGGTGGATGGTGGGTTCGAGAGCTAAGAAAAGGCGCATACTCTTCAGGATTTTGCCTTGTTATATTTGTTGGCACATATGGAAGGCAAGGAACCAAACAGTATTTGAGGGGACTCGGATGTGTGCGGTCACTATTCGACAAGCCATTATGTCAGACGTTGTGGTAGAACTGGAAATTCATTTTAATCATAGGCTGGGAAGGGCCACGTTTCCCCAGCTATATGACTGGTCGGGTCAACAAGCGAGCTGCGTCAGCTATCAGATTGTACGGTGGCAGGCAAAGACACGGGGAGGTTTAATGCTGAATACGAACGAGTGTTCCAAAGGCAACCCAGGTTGGAGTGGTGGGGGAGGGATATTGCGGGATTCTTCGGGCAGCCCGGTATTCACTTACTCGGCATTCTTTGGGAGAAGATCCAGTTTGCACGCGGAAGCTCTGGCAATGCTAACGGGGCTGCAGCTATGTGTAGAGAAGGGTTTCAGCAGTGTTGACATCCAATCGGATTCTCAGGTATTGGTGGGGATTGTACAATGCAGCTTTCGATGCCCATGGCAGATTCGTCGAGAAATAGAGCAGATCTGGCAAATGGTGGGAGATGTGACGCGGGTTTCTCATTGTTTCTGAGAGGCTAATCGTGTGGCGGACATTCTGGCTAACGGGGGTGTTTATCATCAACAACATGCCTGTACTGTCTATGAGCATATCCACAGTTATCCAAAACTAGCTAGGGGCGAATCCCGCCTGGATAGGCTAGGCATGTCAGCTGTTAGGAGGACATCAAGGGGGGGAGATTGACCGCTGATATTCAAGGATCATCCTTCAGATTGACTGGAAGAGCTGAAGTTGAAAAGGAAAGATTTAATCTTAGTTTCAGATCTTAAATGCTTAAAATTTTCACTATGATGTAAATTTATTGTTGAATTGTGGGTTGCTGGCAGGGAGTTTCATCCCTTTATAAGGGGAAATTCTGCCGAAATTTTTATATATATAAAAAAACATATCGAAGTGGATGTAGGCACAAAATTGGGGTAATTTGGACAAGGCAGGCCTAATGGTTCTACTAGTGTTTGGTAGAGTTCACAGCAAATTCTGTTTGACCAGATTATGTGAGATGTTCCATAAATTCGACCAAAGTTTCTATTTTTCCAAATCATCTTTTCTCTTCCAAATTGAACTTTACATTGTCTTTGCCACTTCAGGCAAAAATCAAAGAAACCACAAATCTAATGATTTCTTACGATGATATTTATTTTAATATGATATGATTGTTAAGTACATGTAACACAAAGAATTTCAAATATTACTCCAAAGACAATTACATCAAAAATTAAGGGTTTACATGTTTACTTTGGAAACGAAAAGAACGTTTACAGAGACATAATTTGTGCAAGAACAACAGACTTAGAATAGTAAAAGATTTGTGATTTGTACAATAGGGAAATATCAGATTGTTGATTGTAGTTTTGTTCTATTCCATTTCTTCAGCAGCTTGCCTCTAACTTGGTTGAACAGAAAAGTTGTTTCAAAATCATATACCGCGTTTGTTACGTAAATAAGCTAGGAATCTAACTTTTTCATCAAGCTGCACAATTCAAAAGAAAAAAAGGGTAAGACAGAGAAAAAAATATGCTTTCCATGGCCAAAATTTTACTTAATTCAAAAACATGAAAACTAGAATCCACCTCTTTTTTCAGTTTGGCATTTTCATTGGCTAAACCTTGCAAATGTAGTTTCCTTGTCTCTTCTTCAGTAAGTCCACCATGGCATTTTGTGCAAAAAGGATCCATTAGCATTCCCCTCAATATCAGATTCTCCACACGAAGTTTCTCATTTTCTAATGTAAGAGCATCATTCTGTTCTCTTTCGTTTCGTAGCTAAAACATGTAAAAATCTAGAATTGAATTATCATAATTCAAAAGTAAATGTAACCCAAGAAAACCCTTAAATTTAAAGCACATCAAATTTAATTAAGAAAAAAAAATAAGGATACCTTTATTTGGTTTCTCTTGTTTTGGAACCAAAATTTTATTTGGCCAAACGAAAGCCCTAGTTCTATACTCAATTGTTGTTTCTCATCTTTAGTTGGATGTTGGCTTGTCTTGAAAAACCTTCAATTGCATAAGCTAGTTAAGTAAGTATTAAAGCTAGACACCTTCAAAATGCATGCATATGAAAATACCAACATAGAGGCAATGTTTTGAAAACCGGACCGGACCGGCTAGTTCGACCGGTTGAACCGCGAACCGGCCATGGCACCGGTCTGGTTCTATGCTTTGGTTGACTTTGCCAGAGAACCAGTCAAACCCGGTCAAAACCATGAAAACCGGTGAACCGCGTTGAACCGTTTTTTTTTTTTTTTTACTTTTTTGCAAAATGCTTCTATCAATATTCGAACTCAAAACCTTTGTAATAGAAAACTAGTATAGTAACCATTGCACCATCACATCTTATTTGCTTTTTTTGATAACTTATTTATATAAACCAAATATCTATATTTCATTTTTCCATTTTTCTTACAAAATCTCATCTTCTCATGACTCTTTCTTTTTAATCTTCAACTCTTTCTTTCTCTCTCATCTTTTCTTTTGTCACTCCATTTTTTATCAAACCTCATTAATTTTAATTTATTGATATTTTCTTCTATCTTTTAATTTTGTTTTTGCCCATTAAATTGGAAAAAGTTAAAAAAGAATTATTTTTCTTTAACCCAAATTATTTAATGCTACAACCACTCACTTTTATCTCATTTTTTATTTCCTATCAAGTTTGCATTTCTATTTTCAATTCTCTTAACTTCTTTCGAACTCCAAACTTTTTTTTTAAATTACAATCTTTAAATCTCAAAGACGTAAATTAAAATTTAAGTTCACAATGTCAAATTCTCATAGACGTGAATTTTGTATAATTTCAAAATATTGTGATATTTTGGATTGGATTTAAGATTTTTTTAGTAGATATAATTGAAATTGAGATGAAATTTATTTGTTTTAACTTATAATTTAAAAAAATTATTTTTGAAAATCCAAATTATTCAAAAATAGTGAACTTTTCATCATATAAAGTTTTAAATTAGTCCATTGCATGTCTTATTTTGTGCACATATATATTTATATAAATTATTTTTAAAAAAATTCATTGAACCGAGGTTGAACCGGTCCGACCGGTTGAACCTCGACCCTTTCACCTCACCGGTTCAATTGACGGTCCGGGTATTAAAACATTGTATAGAGGCAGGAAGAATTAAATTTCCAAAAAAGAACAAGATTTGCCAAAAGTTTCAGATCTTGCACTGTGCAGTAAGAAGATATATGATTAGTTTTATGAAAGTAAGTACATGAAGATACTAAACTTACGCTTCAAGACGTTGGATTTGTTGTGCAGAGTGCCGGCGAAACTGTTCCTTCTTTTTTCCTGTGTCAACAGAGGCTTCATCGCTAGATCCATCTCCACTATATGCGAAATCCATGCCTTCTTTCATAGAAAAATAAAAGAGAAAAATGATTCATCGATTAGTATGTAAAGCTCAAGAGATGATGCACTACTTGACACTAGGTAACACATATAGTTTAAATTATCAAAGATAGTAGAAGGGTTTATTAAACAGTGTTTATATCAAACATTCATGTCCAAAATGAAGAATTTCAGAAGTAATATATCAAACTTGTACCTGGTTTTTCTGTTCTTGCTTCCATGCTTTAGTAGGGTTTGAATGGAAAAGTTGTGCTTCTCTTCTGATGAACATGGCCATGGGTAAGAGTTATTTATATTGATAAAATGACTATTATTCAGGTAAGTTAATTATACACGTGTATTCGTTCATGTACCTGGTCAGCAAAGAATCTAGAATTTAAGGGAAAAAAATTAAGGGTGAGATTTTTTTAATGGAAGGCATTTGAAAGAGTTTCCTGTATGGCTCGAAAAATATTGATAGAGTTATTTATACTGGTAAAATGACTCTTATTCAGGCAATTGTCAAATTACCTCTTATCTTCCATTATAGGCCGTATCAATATTAAAGCTTTTTTGCTGTTTTACGGTAACTACAATTTGATAAGAAAATCGGCAGAAGAATTTATATGAATAGAAATAAAAATGGCAATTTTTTTTTATTAAATTTCAGCTTTTGACTAGTATTATAAATGTTAAACAAGATATGTTTTTGCCATTAGTAATCCAAATTTCACCATTCTTGTTCAATGCGTGCTAGCTACTGGGTATGAGATTTACGTGTTTAAATTGAAGGTTGTTAAATACCAAACGATGCTAAATAACTTAACTTTTAGTTGTTGAAGAATCCATTTTTATTGTGCTTTAATAACACTTTAATTGTTTCATAGAAGTTCTGGTAAAAAACTTAAAATGTACAACTAGGTACATTTCTTGCTTAATTAGGTCATAATTTTTTTCCAAATTCTTATGCAAATGAGATATTATTCATTGAATTAAGTGATATACAGACTGGGCGCCTTTCGTTGTTAACTACTTTTATTCAATGAACCCTGAAATTTTGTTGCTTTCCAGAGCAATAGTTAACTACTATTTTTGTGACACTAATTAATTACTCAATGACTTATCCACTCATTATTTTCATTAAATTTATCATGTTAGCATTATTATTTTTAGGTATAACCTTCTCCAATGTGAAAGAAAATAATTTACCATCATAATGTGAATTGTGCATAGCAACAAACTATCCCTCTTTATTTAATGGATAACAACATGTTCTATATAAGGTCAAAGTAAATCTCATCAATTATATCGCCAATCTCATTCTAGACTAGCAATTTTAATGAGATAAGAAACAATTAATTACTCTACTTATCTTATATTGCTACCTACCTATTAGGTATAAACATGATTTTGACATCATGCGCAGTATCGTTCACACACTACAAGAAAAACAGGGTTTTTGTGACTTGTAAATATGAATTATTTTATGACTACAAGTTGCATGTCACAAAAAAAAAAGTAATAAAACTACATCGTTTTACAATCTTATGTGACCTGCAACAATTCCCATCTATATGAGTTGCTAAAGGTCCATAAAACTGTGTCGTATCTCTTCCTTTTCATAAAGCTTCAAATCTCTCTTTTTCTAATATTTTCTCCAAACCACTTGGTTTATGTCTGCTTTTTAATTCAATCTTGACTTTCATCAAAGAAATTTATTCAAGTTTCAACCACATTTTCGTTAATTTCTTATGAAGCTCGCAATTCAACAAAGCAAATTCTAAATATTGGCGAATTGCCCAGAAGTCAAACTCTTCGAGTTTCAAATTTTCTCCTAGCCAATTCCAACTCTTCGAGACCAAATATGAAATGACTGGGATTCCCCAGATACTTTAGCTCACTTGTTTTGATTTTTTTTTTTAAATTCTCTACTTGTGTGATATTTTCGATGTTGTAGTATTCCAAAGAAGGCGGGAATTTGGTATTTCTTTCCCCTAATTTGTGCTTTTTGTTGGATGATTTCTTTTTGTTTGATGATCTTGTGTGTTTAGTTGCGCTTTTAATTTGAACGTCTCCATACAATTGTTTCGAAATCAGTAGGATTTGAACTTTAATGCAAGGTTTGCTGTTTATTGAAGTTAGGGCTTTTTAACAGGAGTAATACTACTCTGAAATTCATGTAGTTTTGTTGTTATCTCTCATATTGTTACTGTAGTCTTAGCATTTTCAAAAATTGACAGGTTGTTAAAGCCTGTGCGATAATAAAAACCTGCTCAAACTAAAAGTAATTTCTGTAGATAGCGGTAAGCAGGGTCGAATCCACAGGAACTAGGAGTAATTGTTCCTTTTCAAATTCACAGTGACAAGGGGGTGTTTTTATTTCAAGGGTGACAATTTAAACAATTTAACTAAAAATAATAAAAATAAAATAGCCAACTAGAAATTAAATAACAAATTACTAAAATCAAATGAGTGATAATTAAGGATCTAGCCAAGGAATAATTTCAGCAATAGTTCACCTAATTGATCATCGATGCAAAGGCAATTCCAATTATTTACCAATAAATAGGTTATAACTGCCAAACAAGTGATGACAGTCAACCCCTCCTTACTGTGTCGGTGATTAAGGTACGCCCGTTAATCACTGCTCTAATTGAGAAATAATCCTAGGTACGCCCATAAGATTTAATTCCCCAATTGCCTTACATATTAGAGGAGCTCTATTCTAATCAAATAACGCACTACTAGGGTTATTTTAGATTAGCCCGCGTATTCTCCTGACACAAATCCAATCATGCCAGCTGTCACTATTTCAGGGCAATTAAACAATTACGGATTTAATGCCCTAATTGATAGTAGATTACCAAATTAACTAATTATCCGGATCCAAGACAATCAATTAATTAAATAATCATAAGCACTATAATCAAGGAATATGCGAATACCAATAAATAAAAGAAAAAGATAAAATTAAATCGATCTCACAATTTTAGGCGAGTCAAAGCATCCGTTGCTCCTTGACTAGGGTGAAGAGATTAATTCATATTTGGTATGAAAAACCCACGCAAAATTGTAGCAAAAATCGCTGCCATCGTGCTTTGAAATTGGGGAAATTCAATTCATCCGACATACAAGAAGGAACAAAAGACTACTCAAAGCTCAAAAGTAGAAAAGTTAAAGTTCTCCCCAATTTTGCTCTCTGACATGCATGGGAAGATACCCCTCAAAAGCTACGATGGAAAAGTCAAAGGAAAACTAAGCTTCAGGAGGAAAAATCTTCTGCTCCTCCCTCTATCAAAAGTCCTATTCTAATGCCTGGCTCTGTGCGGCGGCTCTAGCCCCCCAAGGGAAAGAACGCCGAAGCCCTGCGTTCCTTTTCTTCTTTTATGCTGTCTTCTGCAAATTACCAAAGAGGGTCGCGTCTTGATATTCCAAAAATACCCTGAATGCCTGTTACTTGAACTCTTTCCTGACAACTGTCAAATTGGCACTTATTATGATATTTTTGTTCTACTCCCTAGAATAAATATAAATTACGAAAAGTAAGTAGAATCTAATAATTAATCCACATAGGGTCAGGTAACAGGGGAAATTAATAATAAAATAAATGATAAAATTGCACTCTATCAATTCCCCCCACGCCTAAATCATGTTTGTCCTCAAGCATGAGAATAACAAACAAACACCAATATTTGAAAGTGGCTATTGCTCTATCCAACAAATTGCCAAGATATCAAGAAAAATATACATCAAGCATCAGTGATCAAGATCCAAGAAGCATCATTTCGGTTAGTTTCTAAACCACAAACTCCTCTAATATCAGGTTAACTAATCTAAGAAGAAGGAATGACGCACAACATTTATCAGCAAATGGTCCAATTATTAATCAAAATCTCAACATTAAATCCATAAATCGGCTAGCTGACTTTTATTATGCACTAACACAAACTTCAACCTTTTTTTCATATTTTTCTATTTTTCTGTTTTTTTTAATAGTAACACAAGACTTAGTCTCTGGCCATTGGAGTTTTTTGACGCGAACTCCGACATTTGTCAGATAAAAGACCCCGGTTACTCAACTCCTATCGCCACGTGACCACGCACTCATAGCAATTACTACTTTTTGACGCAAGAATCGACACTTTTGGTGAAAATCCCCGGTTACTCAGTAGTAAATACTAGCGGAGTACAGTCAACTCTTATTCACAGCCAAATAGCACCAAAAATTCAAAATTACACAAAAATCAAAAGAAAATTTGCAGTTTCTAGCCTCAATTTTAAATATGGAGAACTAAGGTTAATAACTGGACCAATTCACATTAAAATGCCAACAGTCATTCCCTATGCCTAGAAAAGTTAACAAAAAATTATAAGAGTAAAACAATCATCGATATTCACCAAAAAGATGTTTTTGGACTCAACCACATTAACTTGATACATTCTCATTATTAAAACTTGGCAAAAGTAGAAATAGAGGCAACAATCCAACATCAAACCTTGGCATGCACAGAAGAGCTAGACAGATAAATGACAAAAAGTAAGCGAAAACTAGACAAATGACAAACTAAAAATAAAAGAAAAATATCTGAAAACTAAGAACTAGAAAAACTAACACCATAACTGCTCCCCCCCATACCTAGATTCGATATTGTCTTCAATGGAGGGATTAAAGCAATTAAAGTGAAGAGGACAACGAAACTTCCCTCTCGAGTGGCTACGGGGCAGGCGGGGGCAGTGGATGGAAACCGATGTAGTGGAAGTACGCGCCCAAGTTCTAAGACATCATAATTCAATTCAACAAACAAATGCAAGACTCTGTACACCCAGAAATCTCAACAAATGGTTCCAGTTGGCCAGTCAATGCCTTAACTCAGAATCAGCAATTTCACCAATGACAGCTTAGATATTTGACAATAATCACTCAGTCAACCAAATAGAGGTACCCAATTGAGGTATAAGACCCGCATGCTACATGAATGTTGCCAAATTCTGCGCCATGCTATGCACATTGTTAATTAGACATAATCACTAATCAATAAGCATGAAAGTGGCACAGTAGCCTTCCAAATCAACAAACAAAAGCAGAAATTACTCAACTCACGTCACTCCAATGGACTCAAGACAGAAGGCAGGAAAATAGACTCAAGTGAAACCAAAAACGACCCCAACAAGGTAGCAAATAATGACAAAATGAACTCACCCCTAAAGCCCAAAAGTTGTCACCAATTGGAAAGTTCAATACATAACTCAACTGGGAGCAAATATAAGCACAAGGGTTTGGATTTTCAAGCAAACAGCTGACCAAACACACAGGGAAGAAGCAATTCAAATAGGCCGCCCAAAACACTGATAAATCCAACAGCACAGGCAGTACCAGAAACAGAAGAAACCAAAATGGCAATCAATTATGGCAAATAACTCCTAAGGCAGCCCCAAACATGCAATAGAAACTCCAAGCAAGGCACAGGTAAAGAAAATCAAGCAATAAACCACTTGCTAATATCCACCCAAAAACCCAAGAAAATGGCAACAACACCAGCAGTTTAAAATCTAGAAAAATATTAGCGACGGAGGTGAACAGCACTACCTCCACCCGTCAATTTGTTTGACAGGTGGTGATGGTGGACAGCGTCCGTAGTAGTGGTGGTGGTGAGCCGGAGCTTGGGTGAGCTGTGCGACAGAGAAGGAGAAGACCGCAGGGTCTGCATGCAGCTGCTTGGTGGCGGACGAGGTGGTGATGCGCACTGGCAACTGCGCGCGATGGGAGAGGGCGGTGCCATCCGTGGGCTGCGAGCGTCGCCTAGATGGAAAAACTGCTGGCTAGGCTTGGAGGAGAGCTGGTGATGGAGTAGTCATGCGGCCGTGAGTAGGGGCGAGGCGCGCGAGGGAGCTGCGCTGGTGGATGGCTCGCCACGCGCGAGATTGGGCAGTGGAGTTGACGGCCTGGGCGGCAACAGGGGGAAGATGAGCTGGTGGTGGCGTGTGAAGAAGGAGATCCAGGAAGAGGGAGAAAGGTGGGCTGGCGGTGAGGTTGGTTGGAGAGAGAGAGCTGGGTGAAGGTGAGCTACCCGTGCAGAGAGAGAAAGATTCGGAGGGAGAAGGAAAGGCGGCGCGCGGCAATGGCGTCGAGTAGCAGCGTCTCCTCGAGCGAAGGAAATGGCGGCGGCCTTGAGGTGTGCTCGGCCGAAAGAGAAGAAGAAACAGGGGAGAAGAAAGAAAGAAAAGAGAAAGAAAGAAGAAGAAAAAAAGGAAAGAAAGAAAGGAAAAGAAAAAGAAAATAATAGTTGCTTTTTTTTTCATTTTAGAAATTTTTTTTTGTTTTTACGGGAAGACTCCTTTTTTTTTCTTCTTGTTACTTACTTGAAAATTTTATTTTTTTGAATTTTTTTTTACATATATCAATTTTTTTATTATTATTGACAAAATTTATTTTTGAAATTCAAAAGTAGAGATTAACAGAAAATCAATAATCGTTCTTGAGTTTTTTTTTTTTGAATACTTACCTTTCCCGCGAATATGACGCGGGCACGTCATGAAGGCACGGACTCTGGAGCTCTCCATATGACATGACGCGGGCACGTCGAGAGGGCAGGAACCCCTTTTGACGATTCTGACCGTGAGCTCTCTTTACGTCATGACGCAAGCACGTCATGATAGAAGGACACCTACAAATCATCAAAAACGAAAATTGAAACCCGAAATCAGTCAAATTCAAGGAAAACATATTTAAACTATCACACGAAATCAAAACAAACAATTGAAAGAAACAATTGGGTTGCCTCCCAATGAGTGTCTTTCTTTAATGTCTTTGGCTAGACATTATCATGTTTTGTTCATGGAGGATAAAATCTTGTGGCTCGTCTTAATGTTTCATCATCTATATAGTCCAGATAACCCTCATAAATAGAATAATTCTTGAGCACACGAGATACGGGCTTTCATGGACTAGTAAATGGCGCTAAACAAGTCAACAATGATCTGCATTCTCCACTCACTCCTCCATCACTTGCATTTATTGGTTCAAGATATTTTGTCATCTCCACTCTTAACTTATTCCTGTCATGAAATTTCAACTTTTCTGGTATAATAAAGTCAATTTCATTAACAGGAATTGAAGAATAAGAGTCAGGAGAATATTGATGAAAGAATGGATGAGATGTAACCGCATTTGAAGATTGTTCACTGGATTCATTCTCTTGAACAAGTTGATACTGGGGTTCCATTTCTTGCACTTCAACTTCCTTTTCAACTGCATCTTTGGATCCTCCTTCTTGAGACTCTTGTAGTTCCATATTACTTGGCGGGATAACTGCACTCTCATCCTCTTCAAGGTTGATATTGGTTTGTGAGGGCAATTCTTCAAGGTGAGAAGCTAATCGCTCTATCGTGGATGTCAATTGATGCATTTGATCCACCAGGTCACGCGGGTTTGCTTGTGTCTCCTGATGATATCGATATGTATTAGTAGCGAGTACTTCAAACATTTCTTGAAGAGACATACCTGACATGGACGATGGTTGTTGAGACTCTTGCTGTTGAAAATCCATTGGCCCGGTCGCATAATTAAAATTGGAATCATCCCACCATCCTTGGTCATACCTGTTTGGGTAAGGGTCATACCACGTTTGAAATTAAGGTAGGAAGTCTCCAAAAGTATCAATTGGAGCACTTAGATTATCTTGAAATGCGGTGCATGTTTCAGTTGAATAACTTGAGTCAAAATAAGTTTCACAATTTGCAACAACCCATTGATCATTAGGAAAAACATGAGTCTCATAACCCCATTCAGGAATGAAATCCAGTCTATCATCAAAATACGAAATGTTAGCAGCCATAAACTATATAAAAAAATAAGAGAAAAATAAATTAAAAATGAAAACAGGGTGAACTCAAAAAGAAACAAATTAATCTGGCACCAGTCCCCGGCAACGGTGCCAAAAATTGACAGGTTGTCGAAGCCTGTGCAATAATAAAAACCTACTCAAACTAAAAGTAATTTCTATAAATAGCGGTAAGCAGGGTCGAATCCATAGGGATTGGGAGTAATTGTTCCTTTTCAAATTCACAGTGACAAGGGGGTGTTTTTATATCAGGGGTGATAATTTAAACAATTCAACTAAAAATAATAAAAATAAAATAGCCAACTAGAAATTAAATAACAAATTACTAAAATCAAATGAGTGATAATTAAGGATCTAGCCAAGGAATAACTTCAGCAATGGTTCACCTAATTGATCATCGATGCAAAGGCAATTCCAATTATTTACTAATAAATAGGTTATAACTGTCAAACAAGCGATGACAGTCAACCCCTCCTTACTGTGTCGGTGATTAAGGTACGCCCGTTAATCACTGCTCTAATTGAAAAATAATCCTAAGTACGCTCATAAGATTTAATTTCCCAATTGCCTTACGTATTAGAGAAGCCCTATTCTAATCAAATAACGCACTACCAGGCTTATTTTAGATTAGCCCGCGTATTCCCCTGACACAAACCCAATCATGCCAGCTGTCACTATTTCAGGGCAATTAAACAATTACGGATTTAATATCCTAATTGATAGTAGATTACCAAATTAACTAATTATTCGGATCCAAGACAATCAATTAATTAAATAATCATAAGCACTATAATCAAGGAATATATGAATACCAATAAATAAAAGAAAAAGATAAAATTAAATCGATCTCATAATTTTAGGCGAGCCAAAGCATCCGTTGTTCCTTGACTAGGGTGAAGAGATTAATTCATATTTGGTATGAAAAACCCACGCAAAATTGTAGCAAAAGTCGCGGCCATCGTGCTTTGAAATTGGGAAAATTCAATTCGTCCGACATACAAGAAGGAACAAAAGACTACTCAAATCTCAAAAGTAGAAAAGTTAAAGTTCTCCCCAATTTTGCTCTCTGACATGCGTGGGAAGATACCCCTCAAAAGCTACGATGGAAAAGTCAAAGGAAAACTAAGCTTCAGGAGGAAAAATCCTCTGCTCCTCCCTCTATCAAAAGTCCTATTCTAATGCCTGGCTCTGTGCGGTGGCTCTAGCCCCCCAAGGGAAAGAACGCTGAAGCCCTGCGTTCTTTTTCTTCTTTTATGCTGTCTTCTGCAAATTACCAAAGAGGGTCGCGTCTTGATATTCCAAAAATACCCTGAATGCCTGCTACTTGAACTCTTTCCTGACAACTGTCAAATTGGCACATATTATGATATTTTTGTTCTACTCCCTGGAATAAATATAAATTACGAAAAGTAAGTAGAATCTAATAATTAATCCACATCGGGTCAGGTAACAGGGGAAATTAATAATAAAATAAATGATAAAATTGCACCCTATCAATTTTTCACAGATCAACTTTAAATTATGGAAATATTAGTCTATATGTTCATACATATAACTATTGATAATGCAAGTTTTATATTTTTCTAGAATTTTAGTGAGTGTATCAATGTCTTGTTTGCTCTGTTTTGCATTTCTGAGAAATTTCTTAATATTATTCTACTCAAATGACTTTAATTTTGCTAGTAGTAGTTGATTGGATGGGATAGCTGAATTAATTGTTTAAACCAGTTGGAATCTAGTCAAAAAAAGTTATGCTTTTTTATTTTCTTAATAGGAGAAACAAATGGATGGGGACATAGACCTTACCTCCCAGAAGCACAATACAATAATTCAACCTCATGAAGAGAAAAAAGGAGTACTACTCCCGATCAAATAATTGCCCTAGCACTTTCTAATAGAAGGAAGACCAATTCTGTCCAGTCTGAATGGCCCCTGGGCTTTGGTAGGGATCCAAAAACTGATAATAGATTTTGTCAAAACCTTCGTCGCAGCCAATTTTTGATAAGCAATCAGCCACTTGATTACCTTCCCGGAAGCAATGAGAAATGCTGACCAAATGTGATGAAAGCTGAAGGAGGATCTGAACTTCCACATAAATACTCCACGGGCATCGAAACGCTTGCTTCAATATTTGAACTAGCACCAAAGAGTCCAATTCAACTTGCACTCTCGCATATCCACGTGAAATACACAAATTAACCCCAAGAAGAAGGATTCTCGCTTCAGCTTGGATACTGGTTCTACTCCCAAAAAATGAGGAGAAAGTGAGCAGGAGCTTCCCTTCACCATTGTGCAAGACTCTACCACCCCCTAGCCTTCTAGGGTTGCCTCTTGAATAGCCATCTGAGTTGAGTTTAAAAACCCCCATAGCCGGCCGTAACCACTTCACCAACCTAAATGAAACTACTTACATGCAGAGATGAGAGAGGCATAAAACTCCGGCCGTGTCGTAAAGACAAAAGAATGCCCTGGGAACTGTAGATTGAAGAGATTCTTCACATCATCAAAAATAAATCCACAAATAGCACCAAAAGCGTAAACTTTCCTTTCAAAACGCGCTATGTTCCTAGCCTTCCAAATATTCCAACAAATCAAAGAAGGAATAATCAGGTGAACAAATTACATAAATGCATTCTTACGTGAGCTAAACTACCAACCAGCCATGTAAACCCATACCAAAACACCCGAGTTCAAAACCCCTACAGCAGAGCCAAAGAATTTCCATATTGTGACAGCTACTTCACCACCACAGAAAATGTGGTCCAAAGTCTCAACATTTGCCTCGGCACAACAAAAACACTTCAAGGGGTCAGATATACCAAATTTACATACTGTAGAGTCCAAAGGCAATCGATTTCTCAATAATCGAAGAAGGAAGAAGGATATTTTCAATGGAAGTCTGGGATGCCAAATCCCGAAAAGGATAAAAGATTGCAGCACATGAGTACACGCTAAATCAAAAGCCGTGCGCAGCGTGAAAACTCCAGACTTTGAGGTTGACCAGACCATCAAGTCATCCACACCCTTTTCAATCTTAGGGAGAGTGAACTAGCTAATCTCATTTATTATGTCATCAGGCACCCGTACCACCAATAACTAAAACTTCCATCTGCCATCTATTAAAAAGTCAGAGACCCTGTGATCCGAAACATTGCCTAATCGCAAAGGCAAAGGCCCAGACCCTAGCCAATTATCAAACCAGAAATTTGAACTTCCAGATCGGACAACAAAAGTGATGTGTTGTTCAGCCAATTCCTACACCTAAAGCATCCTATGCTACGTGTTTGAAGCCCCCACTGAGCCACCTGCCATACCTGGATGGGCATTAGAAACGTACTTAGCCATCATGAAATTAGCCCAGAGAGATGAATTCTGTCGAAACCTCCACCACAACTTGACTGAGAAAGCATTAACAACGTCTACCATGGACCAATGACATACCCCACCCTCCTTTTTAATAGCACAAAGATCCTTCCAACGAATCCAATGGTATTTGAAGGCATCATCATCGGTACCCCAAAGAAAGTTAGCAAAAAGCCTCTCAACAGTAGCCAAGATAGACTTCAGGGGTGAAACCGCAGCCAATAAGTGAAGAGGAATAGAGGACAACACATGTTTTGTAAGAACAATCTTGCCTCCTGGAGACAACAAACGATTCTTCCAGGAATTAATCTTGGAGTACACCAAATTGCTTAAATCCTAAAAAAGGCCTTGTTTTGTCACCCCACTAATAGTGAACATCCAAGATAGTGTACAGGAAACTCCTTCTGAGAGAAGCCCGTGATGCGCTAAATTACACCCCTCCTATCTCGAGGCATTTTCGAGTGAACCATACTACCACTCTTTGCGGCATTTATCCTCTGGCATGAGACGCTTTCATACCTCTCCAAAGTCTCCATTAAAAGCTTCAAAGATGGTGTCGAGGCACTAGAAAAGATAAGAATATCGTCCGCAAAACCTAAGCGAGTAATAGGAGGGCAAACCCTAGGAACCTTGAATCCACGAAATCCAGGATTTAATAGAAACTGATTTAACAGACAAGATAGGACCTCCGCACCTAAAATAAACAAGTAAGGGGATAAAGGATCCCCCTGACGAAGCGCTCATGAAGCCAGAAAAAATACCACATAGCATCCCATTAATGAGAACAGAAAACCATGAATTAGAGAGCAGATGCCAAATCATATCTGTCCATCTTTCACCAAAACCAAATGCACGCAGGACGTTAACCAAGAAGACCCAAGACACCCTATCACAAGCTTTTGTCATGTTCAATTTTAATGCAATATTTTCCCCCTATTCTTACTTCCAATACCCATAATAATCTCCTGAGCAAGCAAGAAGTTATCAGATATTAGCGACCACAAACGAAACCACTTTGATTAGGGGAGAGGCAGCAATGGGGCTAACCTCTCAGCAAGGATCTGCGAGAAAACCTTATTGAAAAAATTACACAGACTAATAGGCCGAAACTGAGCAAAAGAATTTGGGTTTTGCACCTTGGGGTTTAACACAATTAATGTACCTGTGACACTCCTCGGTAACTCCGCACCATACCACAGAAGAAGCTAACAACTGCATTATAAATGTGTCCTGAGCGATTATATCCCAAGCAAAAGTAAAAAATTTTCTTGAGTACCCATCGGGTCCTGCAACACTATCCCCATGCATATCGAAAACCACACGCTATACCTCCTCCATTGAAGGAACCTTTTCCAACATATCATTGTTAGAAGGCTGAATTAACTTGGGGATAATGGGTGAGAAATCCCAAGAAGAGGTAGGCTTAGCCAAAAAAAGTGAGGAGAAATACCGAACAGCTTATACACCTATGTCATCTTCCGATGTTGGCCAATTTCCATTCTCATCTTGGACTCGATGAACTATTGCTTGTAACCTACTTTGCTTAACTACTTAATGAAAAAACTTAGTGTTTTTATCACCTAAATCTAGCCAGCGGACTCTCGTTTTCTGCTTCCAAAAACTCTCATTTACTAACAAACACCGACGCCACTCTGCTATGGCTTGCTGTAAGGACTCCTGCGCAGCACCTGAGTCATCGTCCTCCACACACTTCTCCACTGCAAGCACGGCCTCCTTAGCCTTCCTTGTATTATCAAAAATATTTTCAAAACATTGCTTATTCCAAACTTTAATATCCACTTTTAAGCGTGACAGTTCAGTGCAAACTACTTGAATAGGAGAGCCAACACACTCTTGCTGCCATGAGGCCTTACCAACATGCCTAAAACTGGAATGAGTAGACCAAGCATTTATAAAATGAAAAGATCGAGGCTTCCCATCAACCCTCGTAGTGAAAGAGAGCAAAAGGGCAGAGTGACCTGACGGGTCCCTAGCCAGATATGAAACAGAAACCATAAGGCCAGCATCGAAGCATGAGTTATTGATCAAGAGCCGATCCAATCTCTTCCAAATTCGTGCCCATCCAAAACGATTATTACACCAAGTACAGGAGGAGCCAGAAAAACCGGCATCAAACTGTAGGCACCAAAATATCACCATTTTATTTTTCTTATTTTTCTTCATTTTATTCCTATTTTTGTTCATTTTTAGTTAAATTTTATTTTAATTTATTTTGTTTCATTTCTATTTCTTGAGAAAAATCATTTTTAGAAAAATCGAAAAAAAGAAAAGGAAAGAAAAAGCAAAAAAAGGAAACAAGAAAAGAAAAATCATCAAAATCAGTTTTGTAAAAAAAAAATTGCACACGCGTAGAAGTTCTTCTTCTTCATCTTGTACCTGTAAGAAGTGCAAGAAGTAGCTGGCAACATTTGGAGCAATTTTAGTTCTTTTTTGCTCCTGTTTTCTTGGCCTTCCACGTTTAAACAAGGACTAAACATCTAATCTTGTGTTTTGACACCTAGAAGATTGATCAAGTGGCTCAAAAATGCTACAAAAAAATGCAACGCTATCCCCACCATTGTTTCTAGGTTTTGGGGGAGATTTGTTGCTATAAAAGGGGTCCAAAAATGCTGCCCTAGAAAAAGGGAGAGAATAGAGGCGGCGGACAAGAGAAAAAACGAGATAAAAACTGAGGGAAAAGGGAGAAACAGAAGGAAAGAAAGAAAAAGAATAAGCAGAAAAATTCTTGACCAGGCTGATGAACCAGCCCAGTTCCCGGTCAAATTTCGACCAAATCTCCATTTCTTAGGGTGAGATTTATTTTTCTGCATTTTCCCTAGATGTCAGACAACAACTTTTGTTCATAAATAATCCCGTAAAAACACCTCTAACATGGCCGAATTGGAGCTCGAAGTCGCGGATTCTCCAACGCTGCACGTCCCTGCGACAAATTTTCTCTGATCATCATTCCAGAATCTGTGCAAATTTCTTGGGGATTTTCGCGTACATTTTAATTTAACAACACTGTCAGGTAACTCTAACCCTTTCTTTGTTTAATTTGTTGCACTTCCACAAAGAAAAATGAAGTTTTTTGAACGGGAACTTGAGATCTTGTGTCACGAGTTTGATGAGTTTTATTACCTTTTTGTTGCTTTTTTTTTATGATGATTCTTCTGGATTGAAGCTTTTCGTTGTTTCAGTTGATAAATCTTTAATATTTGTTTAAGTTTTTCTTTTTTTTCTAGCATAAACATACCTGGGTTGTAAAAGAAAACCGCAACAAGAAAGCTTCTGAATTTGCAGAATGTAGGAGAAAGCTTCGAAGGAGATGCATGGAAATTTCCAAAAATTGCATTTTTGCCCTCGAATTTCTAAATAATTCTGATATGGCAAAACAATTGGAAAAATCAATCATTTCTGCCCCTTTAAATTTTAATTTTCTTTGGCATGTTTTAATATGATTTTTGAACAGATTAGTTATGGATTTTAGGATGAAATTTAAGGTTTAATAGTTTTGATAGATTTATTATTTTGATTGGGTTTGGTAAAATAGTTGAAGGTTTGGGTTGAGGTTTGTTTGGTTGGGTTTTGGTATAAAAATCTAGTCTATTTTATTTGGGTGTTAGGATTGGGCTTTTGTTTATTTATTGGGTTTCGTATGGGTTCTGAGAGGTTGAAGCCCATCCCTTTTGGTTGGGCTGATTTGGTTAAAGTGATGGGTTAGCCCGTCTTTTGTCCTTGAGGCCTTTTGTCGGGTTTAGGGCATCCTGCTTGAAGATGTGCTGATGAAATTGTAGATCAGTCCCTGTACTTTTAAGTAATTTTACTAATACCCTAGAAACTTTAGTTTTCTTTCAATTAGATTTCTATGTTAATTGTAATTTGGTCACTGAACTTATTTTTGCTTTATTTTTGACCCAAAGTGTTGCAATAATTATATTTTAACCTCTAAACTTTCTTAATGTTTGCAATTAAGTCCCTAGTTGTTATGGTTTCTTAAATACAAGTTTCTTTTCTCCTTTAATTATTAATTATATTTCATTTAAGTGCTTTAATTGGTAGATTGCATGATTATTTCCATTTCTTTATGATTAAATTGGTACCTTGATTATTTTGTTGAGTTTGGAGCATAATTAAGGCAAATTTCACCCTATTTAACTACAACTTTAAGGGAGGTAATATCTTTTATTATTTTAAATTCTTTTATGTGTTCCAATTAGGGTTGCAAACGAATCGAGCCGCTCGCCAGCCGCTCGAGTCAAGCTCGAGTCGAGCTCGAGCCGGCTCGAGTCGAGCTCGAGCTCGAGTTCGAGCTCAGAATATTAAGCTCGTTAGCTCGGGAGCCGGCTCGCGAGTTTGGGTATATATATATATTTTTTTATTTTTATTTTTATTTAATAATAAAATTACTTATATTATATATATTTTTTTTATTTTTTATTTTCATAGTAAAATTACGTATGTATCCTTAATATTTTATTATTTATTAAGAAAAAAATATTTTTTATTTATTTTTTTAAAAATAAAATTTTTATTTTTTATTTTTTTTCGAGCTCGAGCTCGGCTCGACTTGATTCGAGTCGAGCTCGAGCTCGAAATTTGCCAGCTCGTCGAGCTCGAGCTCGAGTTCGAGTTTGGTAAAATTTAGTCGAGACTCGGCTCGATTAGCTCAAAACTCGACTCGACTCGGTTTGTTTGCAGCCCTAGTTCCAATGTGTTTTATGTGCAATTGCATGTTTTTGAGTGTTTTTTCTTTTATTTATTATTATTTATTTTTATGCATTTTAAGTTTCATTTATTTTATTTAATTTTGATGATTATTTGAGAGGCATTAAAATGTCAAATTGTGATAGATAGGTGCTCAGAACATGTATTTAGCTAGCCTATGTAATAGATAGGTTTTAATTTTTGCTAAAAATATATTTAGTTAGATAAATGTAGTAATTAGGTTATTATTTTAAAATTTCCTCCTTAGATTGTAGTTAGAGCCTCGAATGTGATAGTTAGATTCTTATTTGCGTTTATTTGCTTGGGTGCTTGCATGCTTGTGTGCTTATGTGTTTACTCGCTTTCATTAGGGTTTTGCATCTAGAAATTATACTTATGTGTTATGTGCTCTATGTGCATTATGTGTTTATTTGCTTTAATTATACTTTATATGATTTAATTAGTTATAATAAATGCATGACGTCATCACACTAGTCCAACGTTAGTTGTGGCCATTCTCCCCTATTTTTCACTAGTCCAACGCTAGTGAAAACTTGTAGAAATGAATTAGTCCAATGCTAGACCCTTTAGACCGTCCACGCGTTAGAATCACATGCTTGCGTAACAAATCACTACATTTCATGCATATTTTCTACTTTTAGGATCTTGACCATTTTGCATGATATTTCCTCTATATATTATTCCCCTGACCCCTATGTGTGCAAAACATGATATTTAAACTTGCATTCCCTTTAGAAAATTGGATAAAAGATTAGTTCATTTGCTTGACTAAGACTAGGAGAGTCACCCTTCAAATATGGGAAATGGACGAATATGACTTTTTAACTTTAGCACGCTCATATCTCCTTTATAAAAAGAAAAATTGAAATCAGGAATCTTAGTCCCCTGTACTGTTATGTTACATTCCTCTCCTTTAGGTCACGTATATTTATTATAATTTTTCTTTTCTTCGAGTCTCACTCTTATCTTTGCATATTCATGATCTCTTCTAAGGATCATTTTGGACATTCACAATTAATGTTATTTACACCAATTAAATTTTGAAGAGATATTTCGACCCTCTCAACATTAACTAGGTCTAGATTTGCATCTGTGTAGAAACATCCAAATGTGATAAGTTTTATAGGTTAAATTAAGAAAAATTTCGACTAAATCTCGCAACTAGTTTTGACTAGATTGAAAGGGTGTTTTAGATTTGGTTCTATCAAATCTTTGTCTTCCCTTTCTTCAACCGTGACTCCTGAATTCTTTTCTCTTATTTTCAAAGATCTGAAGTTGTCTAAAAAGAGTTTCATTTATTTTTTATTAAAAATACATTTTTAGGTGATTTGATACACCTTAACTCAATACCAAGTGGCGACTCCTATTTTTTCCTAAAAATCCTTTTTAGACTATTATTTTGGGCCAAAACCGTCGCACTTTTTAAATCCCATTTTATGTCATCTTTTCCTTTTATTATTTAAAAAAAAACTCTTTTTTTCATTTTTACTCAAAATTAATCAAAAATTCATTTTTTATAACTCGTAATTTTATTTTTAAAAAAATGGGGCGCGACTGCTGGCGATTCCACTGGGGATATTTAGAGAGTCCGAGCACTTGATTTAGTTGATACTTTTCTTTTTCTAATCCTTCTACATATCACATTAGGATGTTTAGATTGCATTTTTCTTTTACTCTTTCTTTTTCCTTCTTTTAGGGTTTTTTGCATTTTCACACATGTAATCATCTCTCGATATTCACGTATGCGATGATTTGTTTATTTACTTTCATTTATTTATATTTTTATACTTGTATCGCGCTTGCATCTTAGGTGGGGGAATATCACCTTAGACCCTTCACGCGCGTTTTAATTATAATCTCTCCTCGCAAAAGGAAGCACCTCGTACATGCATGCATTACTTTTACCCTATTTTTATTTTTTTCCTCGTGAGTGTCATCCCACATTTCCTTGTAGGATTAGAATCGATTTCCTTAGGTAGGCGGATGGTGTGCTCTGCGCCCATAGCGATGCCTAAGGGATCATTCAAACCACCGACCGAAGGCTTTGGGATTGATGACCTTTCGCCTCTTGGTCTGAAGGTTTTGGAATCTGAAACCTTATCGAGTCTAGATGCATTAGTAAGCTAAATCTCAGGCATTTATATTAGAAATACCCTAGGATAGAGTCAATCTTACCCAATTAAGAATACTAGACACGAGAGAAGGGATTCCACCCCTCTTTCTTTACTTTCTATTTTTGTATCATTTATTGTCCCAACGTGCTATGTGTTATTTGTTGAACTAACCTTTCCTTATTTTCTCTTTTTCTGCATACACAAACCTTAGAAATAAGAGTTCTAGCATGGTACTCGTTTAGGACAAGACCTTCATTTATAACAAACCCGTTCAAATTTTAGTTAATTGCATTAATAATATGCAAATGTATTGCACATCATTTTAGGCTTACTCGGCGTTTAAATGGGGTACTTTTAAGTAATATTTCAATTATTGCATTGTATATTTAGTATGCTTTAATAAATTATTATCATGCATTAACCATAGAGAGAATGTCGCATAGGGAATTCCATATTAGGAATAAACCACCTCGTGTCTCAAATATGTAATCTAATGAGACTTGCATGTTTATAATTTTGTATTGCCTGAGGGGTAAAATCTTGAGATAAGGTACTAAAATTGAAATTTCTCCTTAGATGGCTCCTTGCAGAATGCTAAACCAAATACCTTGGGAACTAACATACTAGAAAAATAACATGACACATGACGTGAAAAGACTATTCAAGTATGTGGGACATTTACCGAGTCTCCGAAACATTACCCCAAATATTACGATCATTCAAGCTTTGCTTGAGTACTGGGATTCAGAAAGTTCTATTTTTCGATTTGGTGAATGTGAACTAATACCGATTTTAGAGGAAATAGAAGGACTATTGCAAGTACCTAGGAAAAGTTACCCTATGATATATCCAACTAGTGGAACAAGAGAACAGTTTTATAGGTTTTTGGGATTAAGGAAAGCTAGCATGAACCAACACTCAGATGCGAAATCGTGCCCATTAGAGTTTCTGTGTTAATGATTTGGAAAAAGATGTGCTATGAACAGTACTAAATCGATTTTTTCATAAGTAAAGAACAATGGGAAGAGAAGCGAGTGCAAGCGTTTGGATTAATTTTGGTCAATCTGTTGTTGTTCCCGCAGAAGCATGAAAAGATCACCTTTTCCACTATCAATATGGTTCAAAGTCTATTTTTAGGAATTAATGAAACAACCTGATACGAACGGCACCAACCGTGCAACCCGTACAGACAGGAAGGATCTAGAAGGTAGGATTCACGTTAGAGATGATGAACACAGCGGATAACCTAGACCCGTTGATCACGTGGTCAACGAACCTCGGTATTTAATAGAGGACGCCACAATCTAGCGCAGTCCTAGATTGATAAATCGATTGAATACCTAAAAATGAATCTAAGATATTCAATAGATGCTTCAAAGAAGTTTTGAGAGAACTCTCAATGTAATTTTATTAATCATCAAAAGTGAATGTAACATCCGATTTGAGGCTATTTATAGCCATGACTAAGACCTAATAAAACTGGAAAAATAACAAGAAAGGTTCGACCAACCCCTTGGGCCTTCACTTGGCTGAAACTAGCCCAACTAACTATAGACCGTAAGCTTCAGCGGCGTTGCCCCCGAACCCCCACTGGAGGCTTCGCTGCGCCCCCGGGCCCCCAAGCAGGGGCGCGTCGCCTCTTGGACCCCCGACTCGTTGACCGGTCAGCAAGACCCCCGTATAGCTCAGTGTAGGAACTAACTACGTGGCCCACATGGCCTAACCCATTGACTCAAGACTAACAATGACGAAAGTTCAGACCACAAGTTGGTGGACCTCTTTATTACACTCTACTATACTGATAATAGGCTATGGGCCCTTAGCCAAGTCATGGTCAGCTAATCCTCATAGATGGCCGAAAGCAGAATAACATCTCTCGCTTCGTTGAGGCCCTCAATGGCCTTTGACTCTCTACTGGACTCTCGGGCCGCAAGAACCAATGTTTGTAGTGCGGCATCTAACCTCTTCGCGCGAGCTTGTGTTATAGGCCTCAATGGAACTTTCACTTGTTTCACTTGGATAGCTCCCTCAACCTCCTCATCACAACCCCTACCTTGGTATCTGTTATCATTGCCAACATCTTCACGGCTGCTACTGAATGTCAAAAGAAGAGAGGTTTCTTCTATGGGTCAAATTTGATACTTCAAATGTGGCAATGGAGCATCTAGCGAAGGGGATGCTCAATTCTTTCCACAGAGAATTGGATCGAATCACACTGAGAAAGGGTCAAAAAGTATTATCGAATTGCATCTTCGAGTCAGTTTATTCAAGAGTTCGATAACTTGACACTCGATAAGATATAATGGGTTTTGGATTGGACAAAAGTTAGGGATCCGATTTTCACGACTACCCAACACAGTTGTATCCCTCTAGCAAGCACCAATGGATTGGTCGCATATATTTTGCAACGAGTCGTGAGGCAATTTTGATATCCACAAAGAATTCCGATGATACAAGAAATTGAAAATATCATATTCAACACAGTTACTGAGAGTCGGAACGTGGTATTGAAAGCTTGGGAGAATCTTCGTAGTTTAGAGAACCTGCACTTGGAACAAGTAAACAAATTGGAACCTTAGATCATTTCGAAATATAACGAGTGGATCAAACTGATAGTCGAACAAGCAAGAGAGAAGTCACAGTCTACTCCTGCTAGCCCTGAAAAGCAGATAGACAAGCTGAAAAAAGAGTTCGAAAATTACCAATTACAGCTTATAGTGACGATCATGCCTTGGAAGACGTCTGATCACAATTAAAGAGAGAGAGAAGAAAAATTGAAAAGTAAGAGAGAGCACTAGATGCATTTGACAAAATTCAAGAAGGAATTCGAAAACTTAGTATAGGGAGTTTTAGGGAGTCTCAACGTACTAGTTTAGCAAAGCATGAGAATTTTGTAAAAATGATCAGCCAAACTATCAATGAAGTTGTAAAAAATGATTAAACTTGTCAGTATTTAATGAGGATTTCTATTTTGATTTCTACATTTACTTACAGGTTTGAAATTGAAATTTTACCCTGAGGGTATTGTATCATGTTAGGCCGACCTTTGGCGTAAAGGTTCCCCTATAGGTCATGCATCCGAATTATTTAAATATCTACTAACTCATGTCTTTTCTTTTTTCTTTTTTTTTTTCTTCTTTCCCTTTAATAAATTATAGTAATTTGATGCAAAATCCATTCCTATACCGATTTCTTTCCTCTACTATCAAGTATTTTTCAAAATAGCTACCTGTAGAAGCTCCATCATTAAGCAGTAAAATCGCGAAATCATGAGTACTCATCCAGAATCATTAGAGAGGTCTGCGTTAATCCCATCTTCAAACGCTGCAAATCTGGGGCCCAGTTAAGTGAAATGTTGAATAGGTTCAATGAATTGAGTACGGAAATGGCGACATAGACACAGAGGCGCATGATCGACCAATTGGTCTCGAACAACAATGGCGGTATCCAAAACAATCAAGTACCTGCCGACGATAACCAACACGAGTTAGAAAACCCACCATCTCACATGTCACATCATCCAACTACTTTCATTCCATCTTTTACAAGTCCGACTGAAGGCACTTTTACATATCCCATCCCCAGTTTACCACACACCTACCCAAGCAACATCTTTATCAACCCAATCAGTCACTAGATTCCCTAAAGCTATCCATAAATCAGCATGAATATTCCCGTTGACCCTCAAGGACCCCATCACCCCACCACAGAGTTTTTCATGTTGGATATCGCCTTTCAAATTAGGGCTGCAAAAGAATCGAGCCGCTCACGAGCGGCTCGAGCTGACTCGAGTTAAAATCGAGCTCGAACTCGAGTTGAAAATATTAAACTCGTTAGCTCGTGAGTCGGCTCGCAAGCTCGAGTATATATATAATATTTTTTATTTTTTTATTTTAGTATATATATTTTTTATTTTAAGTATATATTTTTTTTATTTTCTTATTTTAATAGTAAATTACATATATATCATTAATAATTTATTATTTATTAAGAAAAAAAATATTATTTTATTTATTTATTTTTAAATAAAATAATTATTTTTTATTTTTTTCGAGCTCGACCTCGAGTTTTAAATTGCCGGCTCGTCGGGTTCGAGTTCGGTAAAATTTAGTCGAGACTCAACTCGATTAACCCAAAATTCGACTCGACTCGTTTGCAGTCCTATTTCAAACAAAGGCAAAAATGGGTGAGCCCTCCGCTCCGATTGACAAAAACCTATTGAAAAGATTGGATCGATTCGATGAATTTATGAAGAAAAATCAAGGTTTGAGCAAGGACGGGGATTTGGACTGTAACGAACTCTACCTCTTCCCGAACATGCAATTGCCTATGGATTTTAAAGCTCCCAAATTTAGCAAATATGATGGCACCGAAAATCCAAAAATGCATCTTCACATGTTTGCAAATAAACTAGGAAAGCCGGTGAAAGACAAGAACTTACCTGTACGTCTGTTTCTTGAAAGTTTGGAGGGTGATGCTTTGGATTGGTACTCTAATTTGAAACCTGAAGAGATGAAGATTTGGTTAGACTTGTCAACGATTTTTGTGAGGCAGTATAAGTACAATTGCGAACTTGCACCAACGAGAACCACACTTGAAGGGACTAAGAGGAAACTGTCGGAGGATCATAAGACGTATGCCAAGTATTGGAGGAAACTAGCTACTAAAGTGGAACCCCCTATGACCAAGGACGAAATTGTTCGAACATTTATCAAAATTCATGACCCGCCTTATTTTGAGAAAATTTTTTGAATGACTGGGTGCTCATTTGTAGATATTGTAAACAAGTTAGAGGAATTTGACGAATTCATCAAAGCAAGAAAGATAGTCAACGTGTCAATTTTGAAAATGCAACTAGAAGCTTTGCAAGGTCAGAGTAGTAATGGCAAGAAACCTCAATTCAAGAACAAGGAAGGAGAGAATGCTTTTGTCTGGGATCAGGGCCCCCCGACTAGACCAAGATTTCAAAACCGACCCACCTACTCATCCCCCTACCCGTATTTTCAAAACTCCCGTCCTGTCTATCACACTATTGTCAACCAACTCCGCCCCTGACCCAACTACACAAACATACCTGTACCATTTTTCCAGATTTCTCAACCAAATTTGCAAACTCGACCCTGACTTCCTTTTAATTCAAGACCAGTTCAACCAAATAACCAATCCTATAACTATCCTCAAACCAATGAAACCTAAAACCAAAATCAATATCGAACCTTCACCAACTTGGGTTGATCGCTCGACCAATTATATGAGCAAATTAAGACTGTTGATAAAATTGACGTGGTTCCTCCCAAAACATACCCTAGGGGCGTCCTTCTTGGCTATGATGCTCAAGCCATTTGTGCATATCATTCTGGAAGTTTTGGAAACTCTACTGCCAATTATTGGGTATTAAAAGATAAGATTCAAGACATGATTGATGTTGGAGATATAGTTTTGAGAAGAAGAGGTGAGTCAGGACCAGATATCAGTAGAAATTCACTTCCTGAACACAAGGGCATTGTAGGGGCCATTACCATTAACGAGGAGTTTGAGGAGCCCACCCAATACATCATGGATGAGAATGAAGTAATTGGAGTAGTTGAGAAACCTTTTGTGCTAGAGGAAGAGTTGTTGAAAAATAGTGAAGAGCCTTTTGTGTTGGATTTACCGGAACCTGTGGTACTCGAATTTCTTGAACAATCACCTGTACATAACTTGCAAGAAGTACCATAGGACTATAATGAACCTGCTCTACTGATCGGGGATGTTGAGGTGCCCAAAGAGGAGAGGGTTACTGTTGCCAAACTTAGGAAGATCGTGGAGAAGAACTCTATGCCATTTAAGTCATCCGTGACCAAAAAAGATGCATTAAATTTTCTTAAAATGCTGAAAAGGAGTGAGTACAAGGTCATGGAGCAATTGGATGGAATGCCTGCCCAGATTTCCATTTTAGACCTGCTGTTAATCTCTGAACTGCACAGAGAGGCACTACTTAAGGTTCTGGGTGAGACTCGGATACCAAAGAATATCCCAACTGACAAGTCCGTGCACGTTGTGGAAAATGTTATAACTGCCAATCACATAAGTTTTTCTGATGATAACTTGACTTCCGAAGGAATTGGGCATAATAAGGCGTTGTATATCTCAGTGCGCTGCAATGAAAAGCTACTGTCTAGAGTTTTGATAGACAATGGATCTACCTTAAACATCTGCTCATGGAACACTCTTGTGAAACTCGGACTTTCAAATGTTAGACTGCGGACATCTGCAACGATAATAAGAGGATTTAACGGATCTAGAAGGGAGCCAATGGGCGAAGTTGATTTGGTGATAGAGATAGGACCCGTCCAATTTCAAACAGTTTTCCAAATCAAGGATTTCTCGAGCGTTTACAACGTGTTACTTGGACGACTTTGGATTCACACTTTTGGTGTCGTTCTGCGTTCTCTCCATCAGAAAGTGAAGTTCATTGTCAATGATCAACTTATCACTATGTTCACTGAGGACGATTGCACCATGATTGTTAATTCTACGTCAAAGGAGGATGTTAGGTTCATGAGTATAAAGATTACGTCCCACATTGGTCCGAGAGATGGAGAAAGAGTGGTTAATATGTAAGTAAAAGCCCAAGACCTAATAACTTAAGCTTTTGGATCACAGTTGGGTTCCTGACTTACATATTGGACTCTTTGGTGGACTCTCTCAAGGTGTTTCTCCCTAACAAATTGGTATCAGACTTTCAGGTTGTGAGACTGGGCTACTCATGGACAAGTGGATTCTTCTCAGAGTTGGACCGATGAAAATTCTCTTCTTGGTGGTGGACCAAAGTGCTAAAGAGTTTGGCTCCTATTGGACTAGATATGCTATGGGTTTGGCAGGGGGTCCAGTTGGTGGAAGATGGAGCCAAGGGTTGGCAGAGGTTCAAAAAATTTAGTTTGAATGTTGAAGAAGAGTGGGTTCATGTTTGGGAAAAGAAGTGACTTTAAGTGATAAGTTGGGCTTGTGTTGAGTATTAAGAATGGGCTCGAAGAAGAGCTTGTAAATTTGGGTTTAATGTGAGGGTTACTCATGAAGGGAGAGATTTATTAGGTTCATGAGTATAAAGATTACGTCTCACATTGATCCGAGAGATGGAGAAAGAGTGGTTAATATGTAAGTAAGGGTTCAAGACCTAATAGGTTAAACTTTTGGATCACAGTTGGGTTTCTGAGTTATATATTGGGCTCTTTGGTGGACTCTCTCGAGGTGTTTCTCCCTAATAGAGGAGAACGGTAGAAAAACTTTGGTCTGCCCTTATCATGTAGCTAATATTGTATTTGTGAATCGGATATCTAAGGAAAATTCGTTAACAAAGATGGGTATTCCAAAAGCTAGTGTAATGATGGCTAAGGAGATGATACGAGGGAGGTTTGAATTTAGCAAAGGTTTGGAACGAAATTTGCAAAGTATCCTGGAGCCTTTAGAGGTTTTTGGTAAGAAGGACACATTCGAATTGGGATTTCAACCGGCTACCAAAGACAAGAAGGAAATGCAAACTCGTAAGAAGGCAGAGAAGAAAGGCAAGCAGACCACCATGAGTATTCCACCATTGCACTACACATTTCCTCGGTTATCTGGAATAATTCTGTCAAAATTGGAAAATGAGGGTCCAATTGAAGAGATTGAAACAAGCTTGTCTTAAATATTTGTCAGAGTTACCTGTGAGGAAGAGCCATTGACGAAAATGGAGTTTCCGGCCATCTCTGAGGGAGACATATAGAACTAGACTGTTGATTACATTCCCTCTCGAAGGAAATTTCGGTAAATTAATGGGATTGTCCTTAGCTGAAATCTATCACAAAAACTACTCTGTTTTAATTATTTGTTTCCTTTCAGTGTCATGTTAATATGCATTTTCAATGAAAATTTCACTCCCACTATGCAGTTCCCGTGAAAATGTGTTTATTTCAACTAATATCTTATTTTTGCAAAGCACTTGTCTTTTGTTCTTTAATTCAATGAAAACTCCTTGTTCATATTCATTATTTCTTGCTTGTTTATTGTACATGTCTACTTTGTTTTCAAATCATAAAAAAAAAAATCATTTGACCTTTCAGGTATCACTATTCTGGAAGTTGATGATTGCAAACTCCATATTTCTCACGAATTTGAAATTATGGAATCCACAATTCAAAATGAGAGTGATAGCGAGGAGAAATCTGAGTTTATTTTAAAAATTCTTGAATAATATGAAGAGAAACCTAAATCGAATTTTGAAGAGACAGCAATTATTAATATTGGCACTAAGACGGAGGTTAAAGAAATCAAAATTAGTATGCACTTGAATAAGGAACAGAGAAAACAGATGATTGAATTATTAACCATGTTCAAGATGTGTTTGCATGGTCGTATGATGATATACTTAGGATTTCAACAGACATAGTGGTTCATAGATTGCTGATCAATCCAAAATTTTCACCAGTAAAACAAAAATCGCGCAAATTTAAGCCAGATATAAGTTTCAAAATCAAGGAGCAGATCGAGAAGCAGCTCAATGCCAAAATCATCATGGTGTCTTATTATCCCATTTAGCTTTCAAATCTCGTACTTGTTTCGAAGAAAAGTGGAGAAGTGTGAGTATGCGTCGATTACAGGGATCTCAACAAAGCTAATCCGAAGGATGATTTTTCACTGCCAAATATTCATATTCTTATGGATAACACTGCGGAGCATGAAATTGAATCTTTCGGTGATTGTTTCGTCGAGTATCACCAAATTCTGATGGCCAAAGAAGACAGAGAGAAGACAACTTTCATCACCCCATGGAGAACCTTTTGCTATAGGGTAATACCGTTCGGATTGAAGAATGCCGAAACCACCTATCAGCAGACCATGACCACTTTGTTCCATGATATGATTCTTAAGGAGATGGAAGTCTATGTGGACAACATTATTATTAAATCTAAGAAAGTTGAAGACCATCTCGTTGATTTGAAGAAATTATTTGAAAGGTTAAGAAAATACAATTTGAAGTTGAATCCTGCAAAATGTGCTTTTGGGGCTCCCGCCAGTAAATTATTAGGGCTCATTGTCAGTAAAAAGGGAATTGAGATTGATCCAGCAAAAATCAAGATAATACGAGAGATGCCGATACTGAAAACTCAGGAGAACGTAAAGGGTTTTTTGGGAAAGATCAATTTTATCGACAGATTTATCGTTCAGTTAATGGCTACATGTGAGCCTTTGTTCAAGATTTCGATAAGATCAAGGATTATTTGTTGAACCCTCCGGTCTTAGTGCCAATCAAGTCCGGTCGACCTCTGATCATGTATTTGCATGTTCTGGATGAAGCTATGGGGTGCGTATTGGGACAACATGATGACTCGAGAAAGAAGAATTACGCTATTTATTACCTCAATAAGAAGTTCACCGCATACGAGGCCAACTATTCCTTTCTTGAGAGAAGCTGCTACGCTTTGGCTTGGGCCACTCAGAAGTTGAGGCATTATTTGGTCAATCACATTACCTACCTCATTTCCCGCTCTGACTCTCTAAAATATTTGTTAGGAAAGCCTATGCTGACGGGACGTATGGCGAAGGGACAGATGATTCTTTCAAAGTTCGATATCATTTTCACTACTCAGAAAGCAATCAAGGGTCAAATTTTAGTAGATCATTTGGCCGAAAATTTAAGAGAAGATGATTACCAGTCATTGCATACCTATTTTCCTGATGAGAAGATCTTATTTGATGGCGCATCGGAAGACATGAATGAACAATGCCCTGGGTGGAGGTTATTCTTTGATGGCGCTTCTAATTCTTTTGGAGCTGGAATAAGAGCTATTTTACTATCACCTGAGGGAAACCATGACCCTGCCGCTGCTAAATTACGATTTCCTTGCACTAACAATATGACTAAGTATGAAACTTGTATTTTTGGACTAAAAATGGCATTGGAGATGGAGATAAATAATTTGATTGTGTTCAGTGATTCCGATTTATTGGTGCATCAAACGCTCAAACAATTGGTGACTCGAGACTCGAAAATCATGCCATGTCATTGTAATCTGCTTAGTTTGGCCAATAAATTCAGAAGTCTAGAGTTCAGGCATATCCCTCGCACTCGTAATGTTTTCGCTGATTCTCTGGCCACTTTGTTTTCTATGATTCGATACCATGCGGACGAGTTGGTAATTGAACCTATTTAGATTCAGTTTCAAGATAAATCAGCACATTATCTGGTTGTGGAAGAGACATCTGACAATTGCCCGTGGTATAGTGCCATTAAGGAATTTATAAAGACGGGATCTTACCCTCCAGGAACTGATTCAATTGCCAAAAGCTCCTTGCAAAGAATGTCGTCAAAATTTTTCCTGAACGGAGAGGTGTTATATAAGAGAACATCATATTTGGGCCTTCTAAGGTGCATCAATAGAGAGGAAGCTGAATATATAATGAAAGAAGCGCACAATAATGTATGTGAACCCCACTTGAGTGGGCACTTACTGGCTAAAAAGATTATGAGAACGAGGTATTTTTGGCTCACCATAGAGCACGATTGTGTAGATTTTGTCAGAAAATGTATTAAGTGTCAAATGCATGCTGATATTATACATGCTCTTCCTACAGAGTTACATAGTATGACTGCTCCTTGGCCCTGCTCAATGTGGGGAGTAGACGTTATCGGAGCTATTGATCCCCCAGCTTCGAATAGGCATCGATTCATCCTGGTGGTGATCGAATATTTCACCAAATGGGTTGAAGCAGCATCTTATAAGAACGTGATCAAGAAAGTGGTATCGAATTTTCTGAGGGACCACATTATTTGTCATTTTGGGGTGCCAGAGAGACTGATCATTGACAATGCCAGAAACCTCAATAATGACATGATAGATGGATTATGCGAATAATTCAAAATCAAACACTGGAATTCGGCTATCTACAGACCTCAGATGAACAGAGCGGTAGAGACCGCAAACAAAAATCTGAAGAAAATCATTCGCAAAATGACAGAAAGACATCAGGATTGGCATGAGAAGTTGCTGTATGCATTAATAGCTTATCGGACTGCAATAAGAACTTCTACTAGGGCAATGCTTTATTCTCTCATGTACGGGATGAAAGCAGCACTACTTGCAAAGATTGAGATCCTCTCCTTACGCATTTTAATAGAAGCTCAGCTGAAAGAAGCTGACTAGATCAAACAGAGACATGAACAATTGTCTTTAATTGATGAAAGGCGCTTAAACGCTGTTTGTCATGGACAATGCTATCAAAGGAGAATGGCTCATGCTTATAATAAGAAAGTCCAATCTCGATTGTTCAAAGAAGGAGAGACAGCTTTGAAGCAAATTCTTCCCATTCAAGATGAAGCCAAAGGAAAATTTGCTTCAAATTGGCAAGGACCTTTCATCATCAAGAAAGTATTGCCTAGAGGAGCAATCATTCTCACATAAATGGATGGACAGGTTTTTTTCAACCGATCAATTTAAATATGTGTAAGAAATTCTTTATCTGATTATGTGACTTTTCTTTTGAAATACCATCTAGGGTGGATTAAAGGCGGGCTTTCTTCTTTTCCCTTTGAACATCCTACCTCTAGATTTTCCCTTTAAACCTCTAAAATAATTTAATCGTTCGTTTGATAGTCTCCCTAAAGATTGCCAACCCCACACTGGAGCAAAATTTATCTCCTATTTGTTATATATTTAAAAAAAGGAGTCAAAAGCCAAATTGAGACAATTCCAAATTGAGACAATTTTTAAGTTTTAATACCCTCATACTGAAGCAAATGTTGATAGAATGCGGTCTTGGGATTTTTGAAACCCTTTAAAATTTTGCCTTCGAGTTTTAACATTTCTTAACACACCTGACCTCGTTACAAAAATTGTAAAGTCCCGACCTCCGTCTTAGTAGTATTTCTAATGAAAATCACTTAATTAAATGGCAAATGATGTCAATACACCTTCACCAATTTTGCAAGGGAAGAGTTATTGCACTGATGCCATCATTTCTTAAAATACAATTCTGAGTTGATAAAGGCTGTCAGCAGGATTTGTTCATTAGGTGAAAATCCGAAAGGGCGCCTTTTCAAAAAAAAGAAAAAAAAAAGAAGAAAGAAAGAAAAAAGAAGGAAAAGAAAGAAAACCAACATAAAACGAAAGCAAAAGAAAAAGAAAATAAAATGGGTGGGGGTAACCTTGGTGAAACCCGAAAGGGCGCTAAGGTAGTGTTCTTGAATTATCGATTGAGTCAGGAATGGAAAGTTGAAGTTCGACTGCTGAGAAACTAGTGACTTGGTTCATTTGGGTTTCTCCTCGTGTTGGGGTTCTTCTGGTAATACCGAATTTCAGAAACGTGATATCCGAGAGGGTCAAATGCGACGTTTCTCTCATTATAGAAAAGCCACTCAAGTTTGTATCTGAGTCTCCATGTTTGTTTTCATAAACTTAACAAGGGTCATTTTCTCATTAAAAATCAAGTTACTCTATTCTTGTGTCATTGCATGAAATAATTTTGTTCAAAAATTTTATTTTTCGTACAATTAAGCCAAGAGACAATCCCTATGAATTATCGTAATTAGTGCGCAAGCGTATTTCTCATGATCTAAGCACCGTTGACTAAGTACGGGTACTAACAGATCAAGAAAGGGACATACAAAATTTCCAAACCAGACAATTTCTCGATTTCAAAAGACTTGCGTTTACAAGATTCTTAAGACTCAAGGGACCGCATGGTGGTGGCATTATGTGTTATCGTGATTATTTTGTTCTCTTTTTCAGGATTGAATTACGCACGCCTTCTCAAAGAGACGGAAAACAAAAATTATTCAAATCCAATCTACATTGGAGCAATTTTATTACAAAGGTGATATCTGATCACTTAAGTGAGCCTAATATTGGTTTAGAACACTGACAAAAATCACTCCACATCTTTTGATTCAAATACATTTTCATGCGATCGTTTGTTTCAGCGGGTTTGGATTTTATCCCACCGATCATTTTTATTTTATTGGGTTTGGGTTTTATCCTATCGATTGTTTTTTTTTTTGTTGAGATTGGGTTTTATTCCACCAATCTCAGCGAGTTTGGATTTTATCCTATTGACCTTTTTTGTTTTGTTGGGCTTAAATTTTATTCCACCAACCACTGTGGGTTTGGGTTTTATCTCACCGACCATTTTTATTTTGTTGGATTTGGATTTTATCCCACCAACCACGGCGGACTTGGGTTTCATTTTGTTGGGTTTGGGTTTTATCTCATTAACCTCGATGGGTTTGGATTTCATCCCACCAACCGTTTTTATTTTGTTGGGATTGGATTTTATCCCACCGACTATTTTTATTTTGTTGGGTTTGGGTTTTATCCTACCAATTTCGGCGGATTTGGATTTTATCCCACCGATCGTTTTTGTTTTGTTGGGTTTGGATTTTATTCCACCAACCTTTTTCATTGTCTAGATGTATGTTTTTCAATCCATTAGATTTATCTAGTTGTTTCAGTTACAGTTGAACTAGACAGATAAATAATTTGGTGTCTATGTTTTTGTCTCGAGTTTCTTCGAAATCCAAATAAAGAGGGGCAGGCTGTAGACACCAAAATTTCATCATTTTATTTTTCTTATTTTTCTTCATTTTGTTCCTATTTTGTTCATTTTTAGTTAAATTTTATTTTAATTTATTTTTTTTCATTTCTATTTCTTGAGAAAAATCATTTTTAGAAAAATTGAAAAAAATAAAAGGAAAGAAAAGAAAAAGCAGAAAAAGGAAACAAGAAAAGAAAAATAATCAAAATTAGTTTTGTAAAAAAAAAAAAAATTGCTGGCAACATTTGGAGCAATTTTAGTTCGTTTTCGCTCCTGTTTTCTTGGCCTTCCACGTTTAAACAAGGACTAAACATCTAATCTTGTGTTTTGACACCTGCAAGATTGATGAAGTAGCTAAAAAATGCTACAAAAAAATGCAGCACTATCCCCATAATTGTTTCTAGGTTTTCGGGGGATTTGTTGCTATAAAAGGGCTCCAAAAATGCTGCCCTAGAAAAAGGGAGAGAATAGAGGCGGCGGATGATTCTTTTGGATTGAAGCTTTTCGTTGTTTCAGTTGATAAATCTTTAATATTTGTTTAAGTTTTTTCTTTTTCTCTCGCATAAACCTACCTGGGTTGTAAAAGAAAACCGCAACAAGAAAGCTTCTGAATTTGCAGAATGTAGGAGAAAGCTTCGAAGGAGATGCATGGAAATTTCCAAAAATTGCATTGTTGCCCCCGAATTTCTAAATAATTCTGATATGGCAAAACAATTGGAAAAATCAATCATTTCTGCCCCTTTAAATTTTAATTTTCTTTGGCATGTTTTAATATGATTTTTGAACAGATTAGTTATGGATTTTAGGATGAAATTTAAGGTTTAATAGTTTTGATAGATTTATTATTTTGATTGGGTTTGGTAAAATAGTTGAAGGTTTGGGTTGAGGTTTGTTTGGTTGGGTTTTGGTATAAAAATCTAGTCTATTTTATTTGGGTGCTAGGATTGGGCTTTTGTTTATTTATTGGGTTTCGTATGGGTTCTGAGAGGTTGAAGCCCATCCCTTTTGGTTGGGCTGATTTGGTTAAAGTGATGGGTTAGCCCGTCTCTTGTCCTTGAGGCCTTTTGTCGGGTTTAGGGCATCCTGGCTCAAGGAAACCTTGAAGATAGCCCAATGGACTGTTTCCTTTCAGATCTGATGACGAAATTGTAGATCTTTCCTTGTGCTTTTAAGTAATTTTACTATGACCCTATAAACTTTAGTTTTATTTCAATTAGGTCCTTCTTTTAATTGTAATTTGGTCCCTAAACTTCTTTTTTCTTTGCTTTTGATCCATAATTTTGTAATAATTATATTTTGACTCCTAAACTTTCTTAATTGTTTTGATTTCTTAGATACAAGTTGCTTTTCTCCTTTAATTATTAATTATACTTTATTTAAGAGCTTTAATTGGTAGATTGCTTGATGATTTCTATTTCTTTATGATTAAATTGGTGCTTTGATTATTTTGTTGATTTTGGAGTATAATTAAGGCAAATGTCACTCCATTTAACCACAACTTCAAGGGAGGTAATCTCTTTTATTATTTTAAATTCTTTTATGTGCTCCAATGTGTTTTATGTGCAATTACATGTTTTTGAGTGTTTTTCTTTTATTTATTATTATTCATTTTAAGTTTCATTTTTATTTAATTTTAATGATTATTTGAGAGGTATTAAAATGTCAAATTATAATGGATAGGTGTTCAAGACATGTATTTATCTAGCCTATGTAATAGATAGGTTTTAATTTTTGCTAAAAATGTATTTAGTTAGATAAATGTAATAATTAGGTAATTATTTTAAAATTTACCCCTTAGATTGTAGTTAAGGGTCCAAATGTAATAGTTAGACTCTTATTTGCGTTTATTTGCTTGGGTGCTTGCATGCTTGCGTGCTCATGTGTTTACTCGCTTTTTTAGGATTTTGCATCTAGAAATTATGCTTATGTGTTGTGTGTTCTATGTGCAATATGTGTTTATTTACTTTAATTATGCTTTATATGATTTATTTAGTTATAATAAATGTATGACCACCACACTAGTCCAACGCTAGTTGTGGTCATTCTCCCCGATTTCTCACTAGTCCAACATTAGTGAAAACTTGTAGAAATGGGTTAATCCAATGCTAAACCGTCCACGCGCTAGAATCACATGCTTGCATGACAAATAACTACATTTCATGCATATTTTCTACTTTTAGGATCTTTACCATTTTGCATGATATTTTCTCTATATATTATCCCCCTTACCCCTATGTGTGCAAAACATGATATTTAAACTTGCATTCCATTTAGAAAATTAGATATAAGATTAGTTCATTTGCTTGACTAGGATTAGGAGAGTCGCCCTTCAAATATGGGAAATGGACGAGTATAGATTCTTAGCCTTAACACATTTGTATCTCCTCTATAAAAAGGAAAATTGAAGTCACGAATCTTAGTCCCCCATACCGTTATTTTACATTCTTCTCCTTTAGGTCACGTATATTTATTATAATTTTTCTTTACTTCGAATCTCATCTTTGCATATTCGTAACCTTTTCTAAGGATCATTTTGGATATCACAATTAATGTGATTTGCACCAATTAAATTTTGAAGAGATATTTCGACCCTCTCGACATTTACTAAGTCTAGATTTGCATTCATGTAGAAACATCCAAATGTGATAAGTTTTATAGGTTAAACTAAGAAAATTTTCGACTAAATTTCGCAACTAACTTTGGTTAGGTTGAAAGAGTGTCTTAGGTTTGGTTCTATCAAATCTTTGCCTTCCTTTCTTCAACCGTGACATCCGAATTCTTTTCTCTTATTTTCAAAGACCTGCAGTCATCTAAAATGGGTTTCATTTATTTTTTTATTAAAAATACATTTTAGGTGATTTAGTACACTTTAACTCAATATCAAGTGGTGATTCCTTTTTTTCCTAAAAACCCTTTTTAGACTATTATTTTGGGCCAAAACTGTCGCACTTTTTAAGTCCCATTTTAGGCCTTCTTTTCCTTTTATTTTTCAAAAAACTCATATTTTCATTTTTACTCAAAATTAATCAAAAATTTATTTTTTATAAATCGTAATTTTATTTTTAAAAAAAGGGGCGCGACAAACAGTTCTACAGAAGACATAAAATCCAAAAAGTCAAGTGCCTCAAACAGATGGAAAGGCTAACCTCCTTTCTTTTCTCCTGCATCTACTACTACATTAAAGTCCCTACATACAAGCCACAGCCCATGTAAAGGCTTATCTCTCAACAAACCACTCCACAACACCCATCTCTCCTCCCCGTGCAAAGAGCATGGGCAAAAATTATGGTAGACAAGAAAGGAGAAATGCTGCTCCCTCTCACCCAATAGTACAAGGTTAAATGGGGGCAATTATAATAAAATAACCATAGAGAACCAAAAGTATTGCACACCATATTATCAAAATGAAGCTTTTGTCGAAAAAATTCTGCAAGCATAACATTGACACGAGTTTCACAAACTACCAGTAGCTTAATGTGATTCAACAATATAATTTTCCTCAAACACCTAAAGTGAGAAGGTTTGACAAACCTCTTATATTCCAGAACAATGAGTTAATCATTAGATAATGCTTGAAAAGAATTCGGCGATTTGGTTGTTGAAAAGCGTAGTATTCTATCCGAAGGGGCTATTGAGCGATACCCCTTATGCTTTTTAACAATCTGGAATGAGTCATCACTCACACACCGAACATCATTTGAAATGTTGGGCTGCACCACCTCTAGCATAGGTTGGCCTCTTATGGAAAGATTTCCTGGTGTAAAGGCAGCTGCATCATACTAATCTCATCACCTGGTATCCCACTCAGTGTGACCATCTCCAAAGCCACGAGGCGAGGCAAAACAACCCCCTTCCCAGCCAATGGCTGCTGAGCAAGAGAAGCCCGACGTTCCTCCTCAACACCAGCTGTAGCACTCTCTTCGCCAGCCCGCATAACAGGCGCAACAACTACTGCATCAGAAAAAATTGTTGAAGATGGCACAGCCGCCGTAGTCGTAGTGGGAATACCTTGCTGCCCCTTTGTCACCTGCAAAGAAATATGCTACCCTGGACAGAATCGATCACCACAGCAGCAGGGGCTATTGTGGATGTCGAGGAAGAGACGGCCTGAATAATGTCACGAGCACTCTCCAAAATTGGAAACCATTCTTTGACAGCAACCTATCCAGGTGCATCAGAGGTAATGGGGCCTCCAAACCGCTGAGTAAGCTGCACGTCTGGCAGCTCCTGCCCTGCTTGAAATGCAACCGAAACCTTGGAATCCTTCCTCAATTGATGAGACGACGGCCCAGCTGAATCAGCCTTTTGACAACTGCTATTTGAGTGACCCAAGTGCCAACAATTAGTGCAATATTGAGGTACATTCTCCGTCTAAAAAGGCTACCAGAAACCATCACTAGAGTTCTCAATTCCAATCCATACCCTAGACGGGGGAGGACGAAGTAAGTCAACTTCGTCTACGGCTGCGGGACTTTTCCTCTAGGGTTTCTCGAGTTCTTCTTCTAGCTTCGTCAATGACTGAAGGGCAACCCTCCTCCGCACACGGAACAGAAGTCCTTTGTCCAGCTGTTTGTGCTGGTTCCAACCTCTCCTATCCCTATTAAACTGCTCTCATCCCATAGAGGAGAAGCTACAGTATTTTTCTCGACGGAGGACATCACCAAATTAGTGTCACCTTTTTGATTATCACTAGTTTGAAACTTCTCTCGGGGCCATCCCAAACTAGAGGAAATCAGGAAGTTCACCCGCTCCCTAGATTTGAAGGATACATGCACGGAGGGACGTATGGATGTTCGCCATGTACTCATTCACTGCTTGTCGGAATCCGACTTTCACCGTCTTTGGATGAGAGGATTCTGGTATATGGATAAATTTCCCATGAGAGTCTTCAAGTGATCTCCATCATTCCACGTGAATAGAGAGTTCTCGCTGGTCCTGTATGGTTCTCCCTTCCAGGCCTGCCTGTTCATTTTTCTTAACAAGCATTCCCTATTTTCTATTGTCCATTAATTCTTTGCCCCATTGATGTTGTTGATTCTGACCTTTTTTTTGCCGCTTACATTGATTTTGTTGGAGAGGGATCTAGTTATATATTTTTTGTTCCCAAATTTTAGAAGTGCTAGAAAAAATTTGATCACTTAATTGATACAAAAATCTAGTTTCCCAAAATAACTAATTATTTGCATGTTTAAGAGGAAAACTTCCATGGATAGTATTAGTTATCAATTATTCTTGGCACCATGAGCCAAAAGTTAGCACATATGCATGAACATAAACTAGAACATTTATGAAACAACGGTGTGGTTATTAGAAATGACTAGTTGAATTTATTATACTCAACAATTAATTAAAAGTGATTGTAAATTTATTATACAAAACTTCAATAACGTCCGCTGTTAAGCATAAACTTATTTTGAGATCTTGTGCCATCTCTTTTGCGTAAACTAATGTAATTGTTGTAGATGTATTATTTATTATGAAGAAACCATAATCTTGATAAAGGGGAAAAAGAAAAAAAAAAGAAATTTTCTATGATTGCTGTGAAATTGAAGAATGTTTTAAACTTCAAAACCAATGGAATCCATACAGAAAAGACAAATACTAATTTTGTGAATAGTTTAGAAGAAACAGATTGGTAAACTCTTCTGCTTCAAACTTCGTCTCCACTCTCCACCAAAGGCATCACGTACATTCCAGTTCCTCCAGGAAAGCCGACTACAAGTTGAACTACTCGTTCCAACTGCATGCAAATAAAGGAAAATTAACAAAACCGTAATATTCGAATTAGATAAAGAAGTATATTTTATATATTCACAGATGTTAAGTAGTCGAAAAATAAATCTTATAAAAGTAGTACATAAAGAGTATACCTCTTCTTTTAATTGAGCATTTTCAACGACCAACTGCTGCAAAACTAGTCGCTTCTCATTCTGTTGCTCAATGGTTAGACTTTCACATGCAGGGCAAATAGTGTTCATTGATCTCTCTCTCATCATGGCATTCTCCAACTGAATTCTTTCGTTTTCTTCTCTGAGAACCACGTTCTCAGCTCTTGCATTTTGAATCTAAAATAATATGTCAAAAATCATGTCATATCAATTAACAATGCAAAAAGAAATCAAGAAAGCGTTTCGCTTCAAGGATGTCAAAGACCAAAGAGCTTTAGCTTTAATCATCTCAATTATGGAAAAAGTGGCACATTGAAATGCCTTTTGTTTTAAAGTACAGGAGGTTAAAATCGAATTAATATACCTTCGTTTTACTCCGTTTGTTTTGGAACCAAGTCGTTATTCTCTTGGGTCAAGCCCAAGGCCTTCGCCCAATTCATTTCGCTCTTCTTCACTTGGACGGGGGGTTATTCTTGAATAACCTTTAAAAAATTAGAAATAAGAAAAATAGCTAAGATAAGTGACGGGTTTTTGTTATAAGTGCAAGTTTAATTCCGATTGATACTTGTTTTATTACAAGTATACAGGTCAAATTAGTAATTTAGGGCATGCATCGGGTCGATCTCACGAGGAGCAATTTAAACAAGTACTAGGTCCTTTACTTACTCTATTATTTAGACTACAATCAATTTAAGCAAGAGAATCTATCACTACTACTACCTAAAAATCTTAACTAGACAATTGCAAGATAATAAATGGAGAAAATTCACTAAATAATTGAGTCTAGGGATATAGATTCCACTTATGGCATAAACAACACAATTGAATAAATTTATCTCATGTTACAACCCTTGTTTAACTAGGAATTTATTTCCAATATTACCGAATCTCATTCTCATGATGAAATGGCCTAGAATAGTCTAGTTTTCCCTATTCTCATAGTAAATAACTAGTTCTACTCTTGTTTTCTTCATGAAATGTAAGTTTAATTCACTTAAGTGTACCTCTATTCTCATGAGTCCACTACTTCAGCTCTACTCATGTTATTCCATCATTATTACCAATTTTCATTGAATAATAGTAACTCAGAGCTTGTTATTGGTGATCAAGCAACAACAAGGGATAAACATGTACAAGTAAACAAGTTAATACAAGATGTAACAAGTGTAAATCATATTCACTTCATATCAAGTAGCCATAAGCTTCATCTACTCCCTAGATCGAGAAATTTAGCTACTCATGTGAGATATAATAAGAAAACACATAGGTTTATTGCATGAACACATCATGAATCACAAGTAAAAGATAGATTAGAGAAAACTTAGCCATGGTTAATGAAGAAACTTCCAATGATCTTCAATTTTTTCAACAAAATGGTGTACAGTGAAGTCTCCATTTGTTCTCCACAAAAGTTACTAGCTAGAGAGAACAAGACAAGACTAACTTCTAAGTTCTAATGCTAAAAATCTGATATGAACTCCTTCTACTATGTTCTACTTCTCTCTAATAATGTCTTTTCCTCTTTTTCCTTCCAAATTTGCCTTTCATTGAAATCATCACATCTTGCTTCTTCAAGTGTACAAGAGGTCTGCCAGCTTTCAGCCGAAATTTTGTATGAGACATGAGTCAAAAAGTAAGTGTGAAATGAGCACAAGTTGTTCTGCAAATTGCAGAGGAAAGAGGAAGATTCGAGGGGTGAACAGATGATCCGAGCTCGGATCTTCTTGCCTCAACATTTTCTTCATGCAGGATCCGAGGCCTTCTTCAAATCGATCCGAGCTCGGATCGCCTGGCCCTCGAATCCACTTCCCCAGAAGATCAGACGAGGGCTCGAATCTCAGGGGGATAAAATGGATTCGAGCTCGGATCCTTCTCCCCTGTTTCGATCTTCAAATTCTTTCCTCTTTTGCTCCATTTTGCTCTTTGTTTCACTTGCATGTTGTCCTCCAACTAGCACATTATCTTATGTAAGTGTTTCGTGCCCCGGTAACCTACAAAATATCACATGTTTATGCATTAATCTACTCATTTTGCAACTTCCGATCACTAAACAACACTTGAAGCAATTTGCACCAAAAAGAGCTTAAATATGGCTATGAACCTCTAAGAATATGACAAAAGCTCATGCAAAACCGTACGAAATATATGTGAGATACTCACTTATCAAACTCCCCCATACTTGAATCATTGCTTGTCCTCAAACAATACAATAAACCACTCAATCAACAATTCAAGTGCCAAATAGAAAATATGCTTTTTTCAATATCACTTCTCACAACTTGGCTATTAATAACGATGCAATTCTTCAAGATGCACTCAATAGCCATAATACTCAATAAAGGAGAAACAATTATACATAAATTTAACCACATTCAAATCATTCTCTCACCCTAACTTGTCTTTACAAATAACCGATGCATATAGTTACAAGATAATACCTTCCTTTATATCCATTTTTTTCTCAAAATTTTACTACAGGAGGGTATCATAAATATATGCTAAATACCAACACTTGAACATTGCAAATGCCTTTTTACATGAAGGTCGACACTCTTAGGTGAAAACTCCCGATTACTCCGCACTTACATATCAAGGTCACAACACCTTTTACCCAAAGATATAACAAGTGTAAATCATATTCATTTCATATCAAGTAGCCATAAGCTCCATCTACTCTTTAGATCTAGAAATTTAGCTACTCATGTGAGATATAACAAGAAAACACATAGTTTCATTGCATGAACACATCATAAATCACAAGTAAAAGATAGATTAGAGAAAACTTAGCCAAGGTTAAAGAAGAAGCTTCCAATGATCTTCAATTTCTTCAACAAAATGGTGTACAATGAAGTCTCCAATTGTTCTCAACAAAAGTTACTAGCTAGAGAGAACAAGACAATCTAATTTCTAAGTTTTAATGCTAAAAATCTGATATGAACTCCTTCTACTATGTTCTACTCCTCTCTAATAATGTCTTTTCCTCCTTTTCCTTCCAAATTTGCCTCTCATTGAAAGCATCACATCTTGCTTTTTCAAGTGTACAAGAGGTCTGCCAGCTTCCAACCGAAATTTTGTGTGAAACATGAGTCAAAAAGTAAGTGTGAAATGAGCATAAGTTGTTCTGTAAATTGCAGAGGAGAGAGGAAGATCCGAGGGGTGAACAGATGATCCGAGCTCGGATCCTCTTGCCTCAACATTTTCTTCATGCAGGATCCGAGGTCTTCTTCAAATCGATCCGAGCTCGGATCGCCTGGCCCTTGGATCCACTTCTCCAGAAGATCGGACGAGGGCTCGGATCTTAGGGTGATAAAATGGATCCGAGCTCGGATCCTTCTCCCCTGTTCGATCTTCAAATTCTTTCCTCTTTTGCTTCATTTTGCTCTTTTGTTTCACTTGCATGTTGTCCTCCAACTAGCACATTATCTTATGTAAGTGTTTCATGCCCCGATAACCTACAAAATATCACATATTTATGCATTAATCTACTCATTTTGCAACTTCCGATTACTAAATAACACTTGAAGCAATTTGTACCAAAAAGAGCTTAAATATGGCTATGAACCTCTAAGAATATGACAAAAGCTCATGCAAAACTGTACGAAATATATGTGAGATATTCACTTATCAATAAGGGATTAAAGAAACATATAACCACAAGAAGGATAGTCAAGACGAAATTTCTCTCATCAGTAGAGAGGGTAAATTTTACTTGATTTTTACAAATTTGTTCTTGTCTTATCTTGTGACGTCCCCCCCCCCCCCCCACACACACACACAAAACAAGCATGCAGCTTTGTAGTGAATATTAGAACAAACAAAGTATGAATAATTGTTAATATGTAAATTAAGACCATGATTTTTGCTATGATATATGAACTAAAGAAAATTCTATCAATCTTACTCTTCGAGCTGTTGAACCACTTGTCGAGAATTTCGATTATTATGATTCTTGCGCTTTTGTGTATCATTGGGTAAAACTTCATCATCGGATGCATTTCCACGACTTACTAAATCCATGATCTTTTACAACAAGAAAAGAGGGGTTTATGACCAATAATTCAATATATATAATAGCTAGCTAGGAGATGCTTATCTCAACCGTTAATGAAAAAAATTTTAGTGCTTGAGAAGAGACAATCACGTGCATGGTTAAAAAATGACACAACAAAAAAACTTTGAAGATTATCAAGTTGAACAAAGCTCAAACAAGTACACATTCATACACATGTCAAACAAGTAAGAAAAACGTTATGTTTCCACCTGATTTAGAACTGCAAACGGATTGAGTTGTTCAAGGTGTGTTTGTTTTATGCTCTGTATAATGTCTTTTATAGAGGTTTTTTTTTTTTTTTTTTTTTTTGGCATTTGTGCAACACTTGTTGTTGTATAACGTAAGCAAACAAAGCACCCAGCTACCCACAAAATCACGTTAATGCAGTGAAAAATGGTGAGTGAGATTTTATTCAAAAGCAAAGTAATTAAAAAATTGCCATAATTGGCGACTCAAATATGGAAAAACAAATATTTCATGATTGCTGCATTTATGCCCATTTATGATGGTCTAAAATATTCAGCTTTTTTTCTTACCATTAAAGATTTAGAGTTCTATCTAAGGAGAGTGGAGAAGAATTTATTAGAAAAATCGCGTGCATAAATAAAAAAATTGATTTGCTGAAGAATACACTTTTGAGTTTTTATTCACTAATAACTATTAATAGGTGTAAATGTGTGTCATGTATTAGTTCTTTAGCAAAAGCATTATTAACTTGAAAAGGTGTTTAAATATAGGGGCATAATAAATGTTAGTGTGCATATGTGTGTGTATATATATATATATGATAAGTTAGGTGCAAAATAAGTGCACTAATGAGTATTCAGTAGGAGCCTGCTAGAAAATTTCAATAAGTATTTAAAGGATTTTTCTAACTGCCCAATAGATCTCATTAATGTACCTAAATCAGACCAAACTTATCATGAATACACACACTAGTGATTACTATCTCCCTTTGTATTTATGTACTTTTACTAATTAATTTTTTTTTTGAAAATTTAACATCTGAACTATATTTTAATGAGTATCCGGTAGATACTTATTAGACAGACTCCTATTAAAAAGTTGTCCCTAGACCAAAATCAGGTTACAGGGTTATATCTATTTGAATAGAGTTTTCCTAATGTAGATGCTAATAAAATTGAAACTACATAGTCTGTGCAAGTGGAGTGGAAAAATAAAGAGAGAAAAAAAAAGTACAAATGAAGAAAAACTTAAAAGAAATTTTTGTAATGCTCCATCATCAGAATTCCTTTCTTAAGATCATCAGCGTTTGCATACCTTTTGCACTTTCACACGCTTCCTTACAATAATAACACTGTGGAAAATTTGTAACCAACATATCAAATTATTTCTTGTAATAACATTTATTTTGGTAGGATGAGTTTATTATGCACGTTCAGGTAACGAAACGAATTTCAAATATTATTAAAATATACTCTTCTACTTGGTGCCTTTGGAGCACCAAATAAGCACATTAAAAAAACAAATGAGCAACTATTAATGCTTTGATTATTATTATTTACTATCTGAATTACAACACTTTTGCACAAGAAATTTATCTTTTTTCCAAAAAAAATACAGTTTTGATCCATACTTTCTAATTTTATGAACTTTAAGCAAGATATTTTTTGCCATTAGTAATCCAACTTTCATTGACCCTCTTCATGAATGGCACTTACTGAGTATGAGAACTACGTGTTTAAGTTATGGGTTATAAAATACAGCGAATAATGCTAAAAAATTTATACTATTTATGGTTGGAAAATCCCTTTTACTGTAGATTTAATTGCAACTGATAATGGATGTTGATAGCTTGAATTCATCAACAAATAGTTTTTTTTTTCAGGTCATTGCCTTAATACATATCGAAGTGGATGTAGGCACTAAATTGGGGTAATTTGGACAAGGCAGGCCTAATGGTTCTACCAGTGTTCGGTAGAGTTCACAGCAAATTTTGTTTAACCAGATTATGTGAGATGTTCCATAAATTCTACCAAAGTTTCTGTTTTTCCAAATCATCTTTTCTCTTCCAATTTGAACTTTACATTGTCTTTGCCACCTCAGGCAAGAATAAAAAAAACCACATATCTGATGATGTCTTACGATAATATTTATTTGAATAAGATATGATTGTTAAGTACATGTAACACAACGAATTTCAAACGTTACTACAAAGACAATTACATGAAAAATTATGGGTTTACAATGTTTACTTTAGAAACGAAAAGAACGTTTACAGAGACATAATTTGTGTAAGAACAACAAACATAGAATAGTAAAAGATTTGTGATTGGTACAATAGGAAAATATCAGATCGTTGATTGTTGTTGACTGTAGTTTTGTTCTGTTCCATTTCTTCAGCAGCTTGCATCTAACTTGGTTGAACGGCAAAGTTGTTTCAAAATCATATACCGCGTTTGTTACGTAAATAAGCTAGGAATCTAACTTTTTCATCAAGCTGCACAATTCAAAAGAAAAAAAGGGTTAGATAGAGAAAAAAAAAATGCTTTCCATGGCCAAAATTTTACTTAATTCAAAAACATGAAAACTAGAATCCACCTCTTTTTTCATTTTGGCATTTTCATTGGCTAAACCTTGCAAATGTAGATTCCTTGTCTCTTCTTCAGTAAGTCCACCATGACATTTTGTGCAAAAAGGATCCATTAGCATTCCCCCCAACATCAGATTCTCCATGCGAAGTTTCTCATTTTCTACTATAAGAGCATCATTCTCCTCTCTTTCATTCCGCAGCTAAAACATGTAAAAATCTAGAATTGGATTATCATAATTCAAAAGTAAATGTAACCCAAGAAAGCCCTTAAATTTAAAGCACATCGATCCAATTTAATTAAGAACAAAAAATAAGTATACCCTTATTTGGTTTCTCTTGTTTTGGAACCAAAATTTTATTTGGCCGGATGAAAGCCCTAGTTCTGTACTCAATTGTTGCTTCTCATCTTTAGTTGGATGCTGGCTTGTCTTGAAAAACCTTCAATTGCATAAGCTAGTTAATTAAGTATTAAAGCCATACACCTTCAAAATGCATGCATATGAAAATACCAACATAAAGACAGGAAGAATTAAATTTCCAAAAACGAACAAGATTTGGCAAAAGTTTCAGATCTTGCACTGTGCAGTAAGAAGATATATGATTAGTTTTATGAAAGTAAGTACGTGAAGATACTAAACTTACGCTTCAAGACGTTGGATTTGTTGTGCTGAGTGCCGGCGAAACTGTTCCTTCTTTTTTCCTGTGTCAACAGAAGCTTCATCGCTAGATCCATCTCCACTATATGCGAAATCCATGCCTTCTTTCATAGAAAAATAAAAGAGAAAAATGATTCATCGATTAGTATGTAAAGCACAAGAGATGATGCACTACTTGACACTAGGTAACACATATAGTTTAAATTATCAAAGATAGTAGAAGGGTTTATTAAACAGTGTTTATATCAAACATTCATGTCCAAAATGAAGAATTTCAGAAGTAATATATCAAACTTGTACCCGGTTTTTCTGTTCTTGGGTCCATGCTTTAGTAGGGTTTGAATGGAAAAGTTGTGCTTGCCTTCTGTTGAACATGGCCATGGGTAAGAGTTATTTATACTGGTAAAATGGCTATTATTCAGGTAAGTTATTTATACACGTGTATTCGTTTATGTACCCGGTCAGCAAAGAATCTGGAATGTAAGGGAAAAAAATGAAGGGTGAGATTTTTTAATAAAAGGCAATTGAAAGAGTTTCCTGTATGGCTCAAAAAATACTAATAGAGTTATTCACATTGAAAAAAAGATACTGATAGATTGATAGTATTCAAATTACCTCTTATCTTCCATTTGAAGCCGTATCAATATTAACGCATTTTTTGTTTTTTTATGAGAACTAAAATTTGATAAGAAAATCGGTAGAAGAATTTATATAAATAGAAATAAAAAGGGCAATATTTTTTTATTAAATATCAGCTTTTGACTTGTGTTATAAATGTTAAACAAGATATGTTTTTGCCATTAGTAATCCAAATTTCACCATTCTTGTTCAACGCCTGCTAGCTACCGAGTATGAGATTTACGTGTTTAAATTTAAGGTTGCTAAATAGCTTAACTTTTAGTTGTTGAAGAATCCATTTTTCTTGTGCTTTAATAACACTTTAATTGTTTCATAGAAGTTCTGGTAAAAAACTTAAAATGTACAACTAGCTACATTTCTTGCTTAATTAGGTCATCATTTTTTTTCCAAATTCTGATGCAAATAAGATATTATTCATTGATTGAATTAAGTGATATATGGGCCGGGTGCCTTTCGTTGTTAACTACTACTTTTGTTCAATGAACCCTGAAATTTTGCTGCTTTCCAGAGCAATAGTTAACTACTATTTTTGTGACACTAATTAATTACTCAATGACTTATCTACTCATTATTTTCATTAAATTTATCATGCTAGCATTATGATTTTTAGGTATAACCTTCTCCAATGTGGAAGAAAATAATTTACCATCATAATGTGAATTATGCATAGCAACACACCTTCCCTCTTTATTTAATGGATAACAACATGTTCTTTATAAGGTGAAAGTAAATCTCATCAATTATATCGCCATTGGCAATTTTAGTGAGACAAGAAACAATTATTTTGACATCATGCACAGTCGGGTTCACAACGCCCTTAATGCGAAACTTTGTTAGTACATGAACCTTGGTTGTAGTTATTTATTCTGATAATCAATAGAAAAATTCATTTTTCCTATTAGTGGTAGTCAATATATTCTGGAATTCATGGTGGAAGACCAACAGTAATTATCAAAAGATAATGCTGATAGTAAACCAAAAACTGTACAACTAAACCAACTATCAGAACTGGTTCCTTGAGCTAGCAAAGCAGTTGTGGAAGCCAATATTCGTTTCTAATAAATTGTCAATTCTTCCTTGTATTTTGTTTCTTTCTACCCTTCCCAATGTTGCAAGTATCAAATGATTGTTCATCAATTATCTCTCAATATTATACCAAAACCAGTATAATATCATTGATAAAGATATTACAGTAGCTTAAAATACTGTATTCTTCATTCTTCCCAAAGAATAATGAATCATAGGAATCATTACAGTTCAAGATCTAGTCAAATATAAAGGAGGTTAGCCTTGTTCTAGTTATTTTTAGAAAAAAAAAAAAAAAAAGATCAACAAGGTATACTGCCATAAAACATCTTGTAAATGCATTCTTTTATCTGAGGAGGCCTTGGTCTTATAGCTATAATTGAGTCTCAAGGAATTAGAATTTTGGGCCTAATTCCCCCTTCCCCTCCTTAGATTGAGATAAGAAAAAAAATGAAAGGATTTTTTTTTTTCAAAAAGCCCTAAAAGCACTTCCTAGTAGCATTTACCCTCACTAAATATATAAATATATTGAATGGAGTTATGTACTACAATTAGTTCCTCCTCTTCTTTCTCTAGTTTTTATTTTTATATATTATTTATTATTGTATAGCTACTCAATTTCAATGAATTTAACAAAGAATTTTTTGAGGCTAAATGATAGTGTTGTGCAAATATGAAGCGCTATTTGATATTTTTATAGGAATTAGGAACACATCTTTATTTTGTATTTCAATTCATATTTTATTTTATTTTAAGACCATAACTATGCTTATTCAAATCCAAAGGACCTTATTGATAGAAGTTTCAAACTTTAAGGATTAAAAATGCAAAATCAAAACTATTGACTAATGCCAAGTTTAGTTTATTTCATCCATTTGTTTTTGTGATTTTGCATAATGTTCTAAATTTACATAAAACAGAAGCTTTGGAGACCAAATTTGTTTTGGTCAAATCATTAGCGGTTAGTTTTGTCACACGGTCAAAGATTTGGATGCAAAATTGCATTCCTCTCTGTTCATAATCTTAAGGAAATAATGACTCAAAACTTTAAACATAATATTGCCCCATCGATGTCGTGGATTCTGGCCTTTTATTTTTTTATATTTTGGCGCTTATGTTGATTTTGCTGGAGAGGGATCTAGTTATATATTTTCTGTTCCCATATCTTAGAAGTGCTGGAAAAAATTTGATCAATTAATTGATACAAAAATCTAGTTTCCCAGGATAACTAAATTATTTGCATGTTTAAGAGGAAAACTTCTATGGATGGTATTAGTTATCAATTATTCCTAGCACCATGAGCCAAAAGTTAGCACATATGATGAACATCTACTAGAATATTTAAGAAACAACGGTGTGCTTATTAGATTTGAGTAGTTGAATTTATTATACTCAACAATTAATTAAAAGTGATTGTAAATTTATTATACAAAACTTCAATAACGTCCGCTGTTAAGCATAAACTTATTTTGAGATCTTGTGCCATCTCTTTTGCGTAAACTAATGTAATTGTTGTAGGTGTATTATTTATTATGAAGAAACCATAATCTTGATAAAGGGGAAAAAGAAAAAAAAAAGAAACTTTCTATGATTGCTGTGAAATTGAAGAATGTTTTAAACTTCAAAACCAATGGAATCCATACAGAAAAGACAAATACTAATTCTGTGAATAGTTTAGAAGAAACAGATTGGTAAACTCTTTTGCTTCAAACTTCGTCTCCACTCTCCACCAAAGGCATCACATTCCAGATCCTCCAAGAAAGCCGACCACAAGTTGAACTTTTCGTTCCAACTGCATGCAAATAAAGGAAAATTAACAAAACCATAATTTTCAAATTAGACAAAGAAGTATATTTTACATATTCACATATGTTAAATAGTCAAAAAATAAATCTTATAAAGGTAGTACATATAGAGTATATATACCTCTTCTCTTAATTGAGCATTTTCAACGAGCAACTGCTGCAAAACTAGTTGCTTCTGATTCTGCTGCTCAATGGTTAGACTTTCACATGCAGGGCAAACAGTCTTCATTAATCTCTCTCTTGTCATGGCATTCTCCAACTGAATTCTTTCGTTTTCTTCTCTGAGAACCACGTTCTCAGCTCTTGCAGTTTGAATCTAAAATAATATGTCAAAAATTATGTCATATCAATTAACAATGCAAAAAGAAATCAAGAAAGTATTTCGCTTCAAGGATGTCAAAGACCAAAGAGCTTTAGCTTTAATCATCTCAATTATGGAAAAAGTGGCACATTGAAATGCCTTTTGTTTTAAAGTACAGGAGGTTAAAATCGAATTACTATACCTTCGTTTTACTCCGTTTGTTTTGGAACCAAGTCGTTATTCTCTTGGGGTCAAGCCCAAGGCCTTCGCCCAATTCATTTCTCTCTTCTTCACTTGGACGGGGGTTATTCTTGAATATCCTTTACAAAATTAGGAAAAGGAAAAACAGCTAAGACAAGGGATTAAAGAAACATAAAACCACAAGGATAGTCAAGATGAAAATTCTCTCATCTGTATAGAGAGGGTAAATTTTAGTTGATTTTTACAAATTTGTTGTTGTCTTATCTTGTGAAGTTCCCCCCCCCCCCCCCCCCCCCCCCCAGCATGCAGCTTTGCAGCGAATATTAGAACAAGAACAGTATATCTCAAAACAGACATGAATAATTGATAACATGTATATTAAGACAATCATTGTTACTATGATATATGAACTAAAGAAAATTCTATCAATCTTACTCTTCGAGCTGTTGAACCACTTGTCGAGAAGTTCGATTATTACAATTCTTGCGCTTTTGTGTGTCATTGGGTAAAACTTCATCATCGGATCCATTTCCCCGGCTTACTGAATCCATGATCTTTTACAACAAGAAAAGAGGGGTTTATGACCAATAATTCAATACATATAATGCCTACCTAGGAGATGCTTATCTCAACCCTTCATGAAAAAATTTTTAGTGCTTGGGAAGAGACAATCACATGCATGGTTAAAAAATGACACAACCAAAAAACTTTGAAGATTATCAAGTTGAACAAAGCTCAAACAAGTACACATTCGTACACATATCAAACAAGCAAGAAAAAAGTTATGTTTCCACCTGGTTTAGAACTGCAAACGGATTGAGCTGTCCAAGTATGTTTTTTTATGCTTTGTATAATGTCTTTTATAGAGTTTTTTTTTTTGTGTGTATTTGTGCAACACTTGTTGTTATATAAGGTAAGTAAACAAAGCACCCAGCTACCCACAAAATCATGTTAATGCAACAAAAAATGGTGACCGAAATTTTATGCAAAAGCAAATTAATGAAAGAGTTGCCATAATTGGCGACTCAAATATGGAAAAACATATATTTCATGATTGCCGCATTTATGCCCATTTATCATGGTCTAAAATATTCAATTTTTTTTAGATTTAGAGTTCTTTCTAAGGGCAGTGGAGAAGAATTTATTAGAAAAATCACATGCATATGTAAATTTAGTGCCCATCAATTATGGTTCAAGATCTTCATTCTATTTCAAAGCAACCAAATTTAGAACACCATCGAATGAAAATGGAAAAAAATCTATTCAAAAAATCATTTGCCAGTTTTGAATTCTATACTATCTCTCACTTCATTCTTAAAGATCAGAATTTAGATAAAATGTTCACTGCGTGGTTGTAAAATTACGTGACTTCCTTTACTGCAATTTTGAGATTTTGTAGTATACTTTTGTTAGCATTCTTCATCACTGCCAAGATCATAATGGAATCCTGTAAAAAAAAAAAAAAGTTACAAACTTTTGACCAGAAAATTGAATGAAACGAACCCAAACTCATTTTGTATTTTTTTACGATCAAAATAAAGATAAATGGTGGACGAATAGTAGAATGCCACAAGAACTATTCTAACATCTCATATGTAAAATACTATCTTCAAATCCAAATGCCACCATCTTGGATTCACGTTCCAGACACATGATACAAAATAATTTGCAAAGAGAACAAATTTAAGGGATTCTGTATAATCTTTTTCTCTCAACTCTTTCTCCCGCTTCCATTGTTGTGATAATTATGCTTCAGGTTTAACATTTATCGTAACCATCAATTTTTTGTCAACATTTCTACAGTGTCTAGATCAATCAACTGTACATGTTGTGTCTAAAGATGGAGGATTGTCCTTTGGATATTTATTCCACTATATCACACGGTAAACTCTAAAACTACCTGCTACGATCAAATGGCTTACTTGATCATTATGCACTTTTGAATTTATAATTCAAATATTGAGTCAATTTCATTTTACCCACGAAAAAAATTGTAGTGGAACTCGTTGATAAATGAGACTCAATTTAGACAATAAAAATAGATTTTGAACAATTTCAAGAACATTATAGAAACATGTTCGAGAGCATTTATGATGAGGATTACTCGTATTATTAAGTAACTTATATGGAATGCATGCACTTGTGACTATAGGACCTCTTAAAATCCCCTTCAATCGAGTGTGACCAAAGATTTTTCATAAGCATTTTCTTTGTGTCAAAGATTCGTGGAATCCAATAAAATTGTAAGCATGGGTCATTGTACATGTTCAGAACGTCCATGAAAAATCAATAATGTGTTCTTCTTAGGGATGACTCCTTCATTTTGTACTCATGTTTTTCAATTAACAACGCATGAGAACCAATATCACCGCAAAAAAGATGTCACAATTGTATTAAAAAAAATGTCCTTCTTTCAATGATGGTAGGTTTTGAATTCTAATGATAAAATAGGTATTTTCATATTAAATTGATCTTTATACACCCCCAAAACAGGTTTCTAGGATCCTGTACACTTGTTACACTATACACTTTCACACACTTCCTTACAATGATATTGTGGAGAATTTGTTATCGGCTCAAACTAGTTAAACATTTAGCTTATCAAGTTATTTTTTGAAATGGTATTTGTCTTAATGTGGTACATTTATTTTGTGCTTTCTACGATTTTGATGATCAAAATATCGAAGACCGTATTATGTGTAACAAAATGAATCTTCAACAAGTACAAAAAAATAAACATCCATAATTAAAGGTTTACAATTTTAGTTATCTTGAAAATGAAAATAACATTTATGGAGACATGATCTATGTAAATCGAAACTGAGAACAACATACGTAGCATAATAAAAGATTTTGTGATTGGTGCAATGGAAAAAAAAACATATTGGTACTAAATTATTTTTGTTGCACTTCATGTGGTGAGCAATATGCATCTAACTTGGTTTCCAAATTCAAAGTCATTTTAAGATCACATACCTTGTTTGTTACGTAAATGGGCTAGAAAGCTAACTAATACATCAAGCTGCATAGGAAAAATAGGAAAAACAGAAAAAGGAGTAAGACAAAGAGAAATTATACTTTCATGGCTACACTTAATTAATTCAATGACAAAAAAACTAGAATTCACCTCCTTTTTCAGTTAGGCATTTTCAGTGGACAATATTTGCAAATGTAGTAGCACTGTCTCTTCTTCAGTAAGTACCCCATGACATTTTATGAGAAAAGGATCCCTTATCATTTCTTTCAATATAATTCTCTATATGAAATTTCTCATTTTCTGCTCTGAAAGCGTCATTCTCCTCTCTTTCCTTTTGAAACTAGGGAAAAAAAAGTAGTATTGAATCATCATAATGCAAAGTATATACAACCCAAGAAAACCCTTAAAAGTACACGCAATTTTTATTCTTTAAGAAAAATAGTATACCTTATTTTGGTTTCTTTTATTTTGAAACAAAAACTCTATTTGGCTGGATGAAAGCCCAAGGTTTGTACCCAGTTACTGGTGTTCGTATTAAAGCCATACACCTTCAAAATGAAAATAATAGCATAGAGATGGCAAAAGTTAAACCAACAAGAAAAGAATTAGCCAAAAGTTTCGGATCATATCACTGAGAGAATGAAAAAAGGTTGGTTTTCCTATAAAACAAGTCATTAAAGAAAAAGATATTACAGAATGCAGTAAGCATATGAATCATCTTATGACCGTGAGGGAAAATACTAAACTTACACTTCAAACTGTTGGATTCGTTCTACAGAGAGAAGCAGTTCCATATCTTCTCCTATATCAAAGAAGCTTTGTCGCTAGATCCACCTCCACCAAATACAAAATCCATGACTTTTTTCACCAAAAAAAAAAAAGGATTGATTGATAAGTATGTAAATTAACCTCAAGAGATGCACAATTTGACACTAGGTTGTTTTTAATTCACATAGAATATAGAACTATGTTTTGTTTATTTGACTTTAGTCCAAATATCAAGAACATCAAACATTCATGTCTAAACTGAAAATTTTGGAAAGAAAGGGATCAAACTTATACCTGGCTTTCTTCTGTCTATGCTCTGATGGAGTTTGAATGGAAGCTAGTGTTGTACGCTTCTCTTAGTTGCGATGAATATGGCCAATAAGCATTGTTATTTATATAGAAAAATGACTCTTGTTAAGATGATGTAGTTATGTATACCTAGCCGGTAAAGAATCTAAAATGTAAGAAAAATAAATTGAAGGTGAGATTTTATTAATAAAAAATAATTGAAATAATTCCCTATAAGCCCCACCAGATATTGTTATTAAAAGCTCTTGTATTTGAATTGTGCCTGATGAGATTCTACGGTACATTTAAGAAAATCTAAATACCTCATTTTCTACAAGTATATAGATCATTTATTGAGTATAAGGTATTAGGTGTCGATCCCATAAGAAAGATTGTCAATTATTGATGGTTTTCAAACTCCTTTATTATTTAGACTATCATGAATGCAAAAGATTAAATCTACACTACAAACATAAAATCAAAGTAATAAAAATAACAATATAAAACTCCTAGAGGTATAGAATTCCTTCCTACTCTTGCAAGTGAAATTATCGGTTAATTGAATGTGATTATCTTGACTAATTATGGCGTAATTTTCTCCTATATGTGAAACCTACTCTCACAATGAATTAACTATACTTGTAAGTAAATCATACCTATTCTCATGATTATGAAATTAATTACAAGATTATTTCTTCTATGAAATTACATTGAACAAACCACTAAAGCCACAAAGGTGTACGTCTACTCTCGTGAGTATACTCTCTAGGTTTAGCACTTTTTTGAACTAGTATCAAATCTCAATTTTCATTATAAACTTGACACCTAAAGATTATCACAATTAGTGGCCAGTTTTTTTTTTTTCAAACCGAAAATATTATTACTGTATCCAAGAAAAGAACAAAGGACCCCCCTTTCCTAAGAATACACGTTCAACCCCTACAGACGACATCTACAGAAATTAGGAAGTCCCGACGCATCAAAGGTAATATCACCCCTTACCAACCTAGGTAGCTCCTGCAAGCCCTCATAAATCTTCGTACACCTAGCCTCCACCCCAACATTAGATAACCTGTCTGCCGGTTTCTTAGCCTCCCGATAGCAATGAGACACAGCCTCAAAGTACCTACTGTATTGCTGTAAGTCTAGTAACTCCCTCCGTAACTGCCAGGGATACCGAACCTTCCCTTGAATAATACGGACCAACACCAGTGAATCAGACTCGAGATGCAACATTCCCAAGCCACGAGATACCCCCAATCGAACGCCAAACAAGAGAGCTCTCATCTCCGCCTGAAGACTTGCAGCCTCCCTAAAGTAGCAGGAAAACCCAAGCATGACCCTCCCAGCATAATCCCTGAACAACCCCCCACCGCCACTCCTCCCTGAATTACCCCTTGAACATTCGTCGGCATTCAGCTTAACCACCGCCGGCGTCGAACACTTCCAGCAAACCTTCAGAATGGTAACCCTGTCTCGCGACCGGCCAATCATATCGAAAAAGTCAGTCCTCGCGCTACAGACCTGCGGCACCTCTCGAAACTGGAGGCAGAAGACTTCTCTCAGCTCCAAGAAAATCTTGTCACAAACATGCATGACCGAGTCTAGCCTACCCTCGAACATCCACACATTTCGCATTTTCCATAGGTTCCAGCAAATCAACAATGGCAACATGTGGAGAACAAAACCCAGGTAAGAGGTCTGAGTTGGTCTCACCCACCAACTCATAACCTTATGACGAACCGTGAGAGCCCCATGGAACTCGCCAATGAGAACCTCGAAGCAACCCCAAACCTGCCTTGCCACCTCGCTTGTGCAAAAAATATGGCTAATCGTTTCCGAAGACGGGTTCATACGGCAACAAAAGGATTTAGAAGGTTCCCGAACCCCAAACCTATGCAACATATCCATCACCGGTAGCCTTCCATACATCAATCGCAACATAAAGAATGAGATTTTGGATGGCAATGCCTGGTGCCACAACGAAGCAAATACTCTGGAAACATTGCCTCTTTTACGCACAATCTGTTAAGCCGACGAAATAGTGAACTCGCCTGAATTATTGGGGGCCCAGATCATCTCATCTGCCGTGGCCTTATTAGGTGGCGCCACCTCCATCACTCACTGTACCCAACCTAACGGTAACACCCTATGTAAGCTCTGCATATCCCATCTTTCTTCTCTGACAAAGTCTGCAACCGAACTCTCCTGAAAAGAATCCACCAGCTTACACAGGGCCCCTGTCCCCAACCAGTTGTCATGCCAAAAGCTTGAGGATCCACTCCCCGGTGACCATCGTATATACTGCTCCACTACTCCTTGAGCATGTATTATTCTCTTCCAAGTGTGTGATTGCCCAGGAGAGAAATCCGAATAACAAGGATGCACCTCCGGACAGTATTTTAAGTGCATGAAATCAGCCCATAGCGATCGACGCAACCTAAAATTCCACCATAATTTCAGAGAAAAGGCATCAAACACATGCTGCATCGACCGAACACCCACTCCGCCCTCCTCATAAGGCTTACATAGCTGGCTCCATTTAATCCAATGAAACCGCGGACCGAAGTCAGAGGAACCCCATAAGAAATCTGCAAAAATCCGTTCTAACAAGATAAATATCCCTTTAGGAGGGTTGGAGGCAGCAATAATATGGATCAGCATGGACGCCAATACACTCCGTATCAGTACCAACTTCCCTCTTGAGGACAGAAGTCTCTCCTTCCACGACATAACTCTCCCCGCAACCGCAGTACAAATCGCAGAAAAATAGCTCTCCTTCCACCTGCCCGAATACAAAGGGCACCCTAATTACCTCACCGGGAAAGACTGGGGTCGAAACCCCGTGACTTGTGCTATAACACGCTTCTGCAAAGTCGACAAACTAGCATGAGATAGGAACCCACTTTTATCATGGTTCACCTTTTGCCCTGATATTGCCGTGTAATCCCCCAACACCTGTATCACCAACTGAAGCGACCTCTTCATGCCACTTGAAAAGATAATGATGTCATCTGCATAAGCTAAATGCGTGATGACCGGGCATCCTTTCGGAACCTTGAAAGGAACAAAGCCCTGCCGCCTACTCAAGGAGTTTAACTGACGGGAGAGGATCTCATCACACAAAACAAAAAGACTAGGTCAAATCGGATCCCCTTGACAAATCCCACAAGAAGACTTGAAGAAACCTGGGGGGTGCCCCATTGACCACAACTGAAAACCAGACATTTGAGATTAGCCTCCAAATCATATCAATCCAAGCCTCACAAAACCCGAACCTCCTTAGCACCTGAATCAGGAATGGCCATGAAACCCTGTCATAGGGTTTGGCCATGTCTAGCTTCAACACAACATTACCCCCTCTACTAGCTTTTCGAATGTCTGCTATGAGTTCTTGAGCCAACAGAATATTATCAAAAATCTGCCTACCCTGCACAAAGTTGCTTTGTTGAGGAGAAATGATACTAGGCAACACCTTGGCCAATCGAATTGCTAAGATTTTGGAGATCACTTTATTAAGAAAATTGCACAGGCTAATCGGTCGAAATTGGCCAAAGTCCCGAGGAATGCTAACTTTGAGGAGCAGAACTACCCAGGTTGCCGTGGTACTCCTCGGCAACTTATGCCCACAGAAAAAACTAACTACTGCCTGATAGACATCCTCCACCACCACCTCTCATGTAAAGGTGAAGAATTTTCCAGTGAAACCATCCGGTCCCGCTGCACTCTCCCTATCCATCCCAAACACCACTTCCTTTATCTCCTCCGTCTCCGGCACCTTCACGAGCTCCTCATTCTATGTGTGGGAAATCTGGCGGGGAATCACATCTAGTGTATCCCATGAGCCTGAAGAAGACTCAACTGAGAATAAAGCTTTAAAGTACCCCACCGCCTCTGCTGCAATCCGATCATCTTCAGTTAACCAAATTTCATCTGCACCTTTGATCCGATGAATAACTGCCCTGACCGTCCGTTCCGCCACTATAGCATGAAAATATTTTGAATTGTTATCCCCCTCCCGAATCCACTTTGCCCCGGCTTTCTGCCGCCAATAACCTTCCTCCACCATTAGCCAATTCCTCAACTTTGCCCGCGCTTCCTGAAGAGCAAGTAAATTTGGCTCCGAAGGGTTACTATCAAACAGCCCTTCCAACCGCAACACCTCCTCCTCTGCCTTCCTCACCTGTTCAAAAATATCTCCAAACGATTCTCTAGACCACAATTACACCTGCCGCTTCACCTCCCGCAATTTGGCAGCCAATCTCTACAAGGGAGGACCATAGAAAGATCCACCCCAGCAATGGCAAATCACATCCAACAACTCCGATCGCGACATCCACACATTCAGGAATTAAAAGGGTTTAGGTTTATTATCTAGGCGAGACATTGCCGTCAACAATAAGAGGGCGTGATCCGAGGGGTCCCGCCCCAAATGTTGCACCTTAAAATTATACTCTAAAGCGGGCGCATAGTGATTGTATATCAATCTGTCAAGCCTTTTCTAGATACGCGCTCTTTCCCCTCTATTATTACACCAGGTGAACTGTGAGCCCGAGAATCCTGCGTTTAGAAGGGCAGCCGTGGCCATGAAGTCGATAAAATCCAACCCCTCCCCCAGCCGAAAAGGAAGGCTACCTCACTTTTCCTCCTCGCTGACGATGACATTGACATCTTCAACCAAAAACCACGGTACAACGACGGGGTTATCGAGCAATAGCAAAGACCACAACAACCTTCTGTCTTGGACATTACACTTTACATGCACAAACGAAAAGACCATAGGATCAAATACCATAGGCAACTGTATTTGAGGTGACAAATGCTGACTCGACTCACCCACGTAATCACAAATAAGCGAACTCTAATAGAAAACCCAGATAGAGCCCTCACTGTTGACAATGCATTTATCCATCTTCAACTTTAGTCGTATCCAATGAATTTCACTCACTGACAACTTAGACTCACATAAAGCAACTAACTAAAGCGACGACTCAGCAATAAGATTTTTTAATCTATGCAAGTTTGGGGCATGCGAGATACCCCGAATATTCCAGAAAAGGAAATTAATCATTAGACAGGTCAGCAACAGAGCTACTGGACAATTTTGCTTTGGATCGTAAAGACCTATCTGTCGAGAGTGGTATACGCGTACCTCTGCGCTTATGTTGAGCAACTCCATCTTCTCCTTGCACCTTTCCCTGAACTTGCTGAATAATAGGGTCTAAGTTAAAGATATCCACCACCAAAGAACCTACCTCCCGTGGCACAGCGCCGATCTCCCCCTGCAGGGATAAATTTCCAGAACTTAGCTCTGTAGTCTCATCCTCACCTACTGCTGCGCCCAGCTCCGCTTCACCACCCACCTCAGGAGCAGCCTTGTCCGACAAGGGAGGAGGCGCCAACATGAACCCCAAACCTAGTGTGCAATGGTCAGGATGACCAACCCCAGAACCGTGCCCACTTTGCAACTCCATGTCGTGCATGTCTGCAGCAAATCCTGAAGTTTTCCCTTCAACAGCAGGCGAACGTTGGCCCAGCTGAGCAGCAACCTCCACCGCAGCAGCAGCATTATTCTCTTCCATCAGCGGTCCCATCTCTTCTTGGCCGTTCGTTACCGGCGTTTTGTCCCTCATCTCCACTACCACACTTGGCTGAGACCCATGACACTCCACGGTCTCGGCACCTCCAAGCAACCCCACTTCGTTGTCGCTCTGCAGCAACAACCCAGGTGCACCACTCGCCGCCCCCTTGGATTGCTGTTGTGGCTTCGCATTCTGCTTATCCGTAGCATTACCCATACTATCCAAAGGCGCCGCCACCCTCCCAGCAACCTCAACCTCTGGCTGCCCCTTTGGTCGGACCTCCTGGGTTGCCATGCTCCTCAACCCCCGCCCATTAGCAGTTGTATCCCGTTCCCCTGCCACCACTTCGCGGCGCTCTGGGTGTTTAACCCGACACTCCATTTCCTCATGACCTTGTCGAAAGCAATACCTGCAATATTGCGGCATTTTTTTCGACTCCAACGCTTGCCAAAACCCGTCTTCCTCCCTAGCACCGAAACCTACCCAAACTCTGCGCGGCAAAGGCTTCATCAGGTCGACCTCCACGCAGACCCTCGCAACACTCAGCCGAGCAAGCGATCTCGTGGCTGCGTCCACAAACAGTGGCCACTCCAAGGGCGAGACAATGTGAAAAAGACACTCCTTGTGGAATAAATGTAGCGGAAGCTTTGGCAAGGAGAACCACACAGGGATGATGGAAGGCTCCTTGTCTACATGGAAAGACGTCGTCCATTTAAAAACTCGCATCGGACATCCCAGAATATACTAGATATGACGGCCCCAAATTCTATGAAAGTCATGTTCATCATTCAATCGGATAATCAAATGGCGGTAATCTAGTAGCCCCACCGAAAACGCGGCATGTAGATCCAACGTGTTGAAGAACTTACGTATCTCTTCTATAGCCGGCTGCCCTCTCGAAAATTTACCCACTAATGCCAACTGGAACGGCGCTGCAGCTTTGGTCAAATCTGCCGGTGAGAACATTACCACAGGTTCCCCCCTGCGAGCTGTCTTGTCAGCGTGCACACGAAGCGTTGTTGGCTCCGTGGACGTAAAGAGCGAAGAGAATGACTTTGCTTGAAAAGACGGCGCCGAGGCTCCCGGGTGCCCTTCAGCAGGAGGCTGAAGGGCAGCCATGGCCACCATAGCAGCCCAAGAAAAACTCTAGCGCAGATAGAAGAGAGCTAAAATTTGGCTTTTTTCAGCACAAAGGGTTTCCGTTTAATTTTTTGTTAAAAAGTTTGGAAGAATGATTCAACTACAATTAATGGCTAGTTAATCATGATTAGATAAGCAAAAGTGATAAGTAACTTGCTCAAAATAATATTATCAAATAACCAATTAAATATTACTAACAAGATATAGAAAGTCCATCTATAACTCTAGACATAAACTTTAGCATAACAAGAAGAGAATGAAAGAAAAAACCATACATGTATTATGACTAACCATAAATTCAAGTATAAAAGAGAAAGTAATAGGAGAAAAATCAGTTATTAGCAAGAGTAGTGAAATTCACTAGGAACATTTGGATAAGAACTCCGTAAAAATAAGTAAACATGAACCCCATATATAAACTGCTATGATAACTGCATCAAGCCAATATCGGCTAGGAACATTCGCACTAATTAGCAAGGCACGTGCTATTTTTAGTATGTGCTGATTTTTTTCTCAACCATTCCATTCTGATTTGGTGTTTGAGTGCCAAATATCCCATGTATGAGTCCATTAGTATTGGCGAATTCCTAAAATGGTTGATTGTCATACTCACTACCATTATTGAATCATAAAACCTTGATTGTAGTTGAAAATTGTGTCTGAATCATTGATTGAAATAACTTAAAAATAGCAAGCACTTCATTCTTATTTTTCAACAAATACAACAAAGTTTTCCTAGTACAATTGTCCATGACTGTGACAAACCAACAAATCTCAGTGGATGAAGTAATTGATAAGGGTCCCCTTACATCAAAATGCACTAAAGCAAATGGAGCAGTACTTCTATTCACATTGATTGGATAAAGAATTCTATGACTCTTGGCAAGAATACATGTATTACATTTCAAATTGGTAGAATGAGCAATTGAAAATAAGTCAAGAAATAGACGCTTATAACCAAATGATGGATGTCATAACTGTTGTTGCTATTGTCGCACCTCATTGTTGAAAATCATATTGTTTAGATGTTAAAAACTGTATTTATTTGAAAATTCATTTTTTATTTTAGAGAATAAATAAAGAAAATAAAAAAAGAGCCTAATATGGGACTTAAAATATGCGATGGTTTTGGGCCAAAATAATAGTCTAAAAAGGGTTTTTAAGAAAAAATAAGAGTCACTACTTGATATGGAGTTTAGGCGTACCAAGTCACTCAAAAATATTTTTTTAAATAAATAAAACCCTTTTTAGACGATTCTAGATTTTTGAAAACAAGAGAAAAGAGTTTGAGAGTCACGGTTGAAGAAAGGGAAGGCAAAAATTTGATAGGTTCAAATTTAAGACACCTTTCAACTTAACCAAAACTAGTTGCGAGATTTAGTCGAAAATTTTCCTAATCTAATTTATAAAACTTATCACATTTGAATGTTTCTATATGAATGCAAACCTAGACTTAGGAGTATCGAGAAGTTGAAATGTCTCTTCAAAGTTTAATTGGTACCAATGGCATTAATTGTGATGCTCAAGAGTGAGTCTTTGAAGAGATCACGAATATGCAAAAGATGGGACTCTAAAAGAGAAAATTATAATATAGATAAATATTCGTGATCTAAAAAAGAGGAATACAGCATAATAGGTACGGGAGACTAATATTCATGACACGAATTTTCCTTCTTATAGAAGGGATACGAGCATGCTAAGGTTAAGAAGCCATACTCGTTCATTTTCCATATTTGAATGATAACTTTTCTAATCTAGTCAAGTAAATGGACTATTCTACTTCTAATTTCCTAAATGGAATGCAAGTTTAAATGTTATGTTTCGCACACATAAGGATAAGGAAAATAATATATAGAAGAAATATCATGCAAGATGGAAAAAAAACCCTTAAAAATAAAAATATACATGAAATGCAATAAATATCATGCAAACATGTGATTCTAACGCGTAGGCAATCCTAAGAGTCTAGCATTGGACTAAACGTCTATAAGTTCTTACTAGCGTTGGACTAGTGAGAAAATAGGGAGAAAAACCACATCTAGCATTGGATTAGTATAGTGATGTCATACATTTATTATAAATAAATAAATCATATCAAACCTAATTAAAACAAATAAACACATAAAGCACATAGAACACATAATACATAGGCATAATATCTAGATGCAAAACCCTTAAGAAAGCGAATAAGCACATAATCACACAAGCATGCAAGCACACAAGCAAAGAAACGTACATAAAGACTTAACTACTACATTTGGGGCTCTAACTACAATCTAAGGGGGAAATTTGAAAAAAAATAATAACCTAACTATTATGTTCATCTAACTAATTACATTTTTGACAAAATTAAAATCTATCCATTACATAGCCTAACTAAATACATGTCTTGAGTATCTATTTATTATAAGTTGGCATTTAAATGCCCTCCAAATAATTATCAAAAATGAAATATAATAAATGAAATTTAAAATAAATAAAATGAATAAATAAAAGACAAAGCACTCAAAACATGCAATCACATATAAAAAAATACATAAGAACACATAAACGGATTTAAATAATAATAATAGAAGGTATCTCCCTTGAAGTTGTGGTTAAATGGGGAGGAATTTGCCCTATTTATACTCCAAAATCAACAAAATAATCAAGGCATCAATTTAATAACAATTAAAAAGAAAATACAAGCATATAGTAAATTCACTTTTTTAATATAAAGAAATATAAATAACCCTAAAACTCCTAAAATTTTACTAATTAAATGCATTTAAATGAGGCATAATTAACAATTAAAGAAAATAATCAACTTATATTTAAGAAATCAAAGCTGTTAGGGACATAATTGTAAAAATCAAGAAAATTTTTGTGGTCAAATTATAATTTTTGTCATGGGTCAAAATTAAACAAAAGATTAAGTTTAGGGATCAAATTCTAATTAAATTAGGAACCTACTTGAAAGAAATCAAAAGTTTCAGGGCCACAGTGAAATTACATAAAAGGTCAGGGGCAGAACTGCATTTTTCGTATCAGATTTTGCAATATGAAAGGTCCCTTGGGCCATTTCCGTTCTTCTTGGGCCGAGAAATTATTTTGGCCCAACGAAAAATCCAAGGAAAGGAGCGAGCTAGCCCAGCTTTTGGTCCAAGCAAACCCAACCGCAATACGAGGGATTTATCCTCCCAAGTCCATGTCATTAACCCAAAAAGTAAAGCTAAACCTTTTACCAAAAACCCAATCAAAATAGCATTATCCAAATCTTAACTTCTTTTTACTAAATCCAACAAAACATTAAATCTATCAAAATTATTAAGCCTTAATCATGCCCTAAAATCCAGAAATAATTTACTCAAAACTATGCTTAAAATATACAAAAGAGGATTAAAGCTTGAAAAAGAGAAATTTGTTTTATTTTTTCCACGTTTTGGCCCACAGTATAATTATGCAGAAATTGAGCGGTTAAGTTGCAATTTTCAAAACTTCCATGCAATCTTCTTCGAAGCTTTCTTCCGCATCCTTTTCTTATTTCATGAAAATGCAAAATACCACCAACAATCATCAAAATTTGGACCAAAACAAGATTGTGCAACTCGGGAACTCAATCAAATCTCATCACTTGAATATCATATTTAATCACATGCAATCATGGTAGAAATCTCAAGCCAACAGTTCACAAAAGACAGCGGAAGGAAAGACAAGGCCAAGAACAAAATGGGACAAATCTATTCCAGATTTGAGCTTATACAAAGGGAGAAGGTTGAACGGGTTACCTTTGGTGTTTGAAGACACCAAATAAATATGGGGGATCCAAGAAAAGTTAGCTTCAAGACTGGAATATGACAGTTGAAATTTTACTGCAAGATGTTCACGGGTTGACGAAACAGCAGATTCGAGCCCGAATTTCACGTATTTGGAGGGGTTTTTTTTGGGAGTTTTTACAAACATAGATAGTGCAAATTCGGGAAAAACGCCGAAGTGACTGAGATTGAGGTCGGATTTCGTGCAAGAAGGAGGCAGGATGCTCAACCTAGCTCAAGGTTTTCACAAAATATTTTTGCTCTTTTTTTCTTCTTTTTTTTCTCTCTGTTTTTTCTCTCTGTTTTCTCTCTCTTTTTCTTTTTTTGCCGCCGCCTTCCCTTCCTCACCTCTTCCTAATGGCTGCATGTTCCAGCCTTTCTCTTGTTTTTATATCGAATAGAGTGGCCAAAAACCTACATTCAAGGGTGTGGATGAAACCCTTTTTTGCTGGGGTTTTTTGAGCCATTTGATGGCTTTCTTCCAGAATATTCTTGATGAATCGTGTGAAAATGATGTGGGTTCTTATACTAGCAATGTATTGGGGGGAAAACAAAGGAAAAATGCCAACCAAAACTGCTTCAAATGCCAACTGCAACTCTCTGTGTTACATGCTGGTTTCGGTACCAGCTTATGAAGAAGAAGATGCTCGAGTGGAGAAATTTTTTTTTTTTTTTACAAAAATCTGATGAATCTCTTTTTTTCTATTCTATTCTTTTCTTTCTAATTTCCTTCTAATTTTTCTAAGAATGAATTGAAATGATTTTCTTTAAAAAAAAGTAAGAAATAACAATAAAATAAATTGAATAAATGAAACAAGAATTAAAATAAATAATATAAAATTTTTGGTGTCTACAACTTGTCCCGCTTTGTCTGAGTTTCACAGAAATTCAAGATAAAAACGTAGATACCAAATTACTTACCTGTCTGCTCCAATTGTAACAAAATCAAAACAAACAAAGTGAGTTTCAAATAAAATCAGCTAGCATTTAAATCGATCATCGGGATCTAACCCCAATCCAAAAAACTAGTAAAACCTAATGGATTGGAAAACTCAACCATAAAGAAATGAAAGATTGGTGGGACAAAATCCGTACCCAACAAAGCAAAAGGTTAGTCAGATAAAACCCAAACCCAACAAAATAAACAGTCGGTGGGATAAAATTCAATCCCAACAAAATAATGGTTAGTGAAATAAAATCCAAACCCAACAAAATAAACAGGTTTGTGGGATAAAATCAAAATTCAACAAAATAACGGCTGGTAGAATAAAATCCAAATCCAACAAAATAAATATGTTGATTGGATAAAACTCAAGTCCAACAAAATAATAGGTTGATGGGATAAAATTCAATCCCAACAAAATAACAGGTTGGTAAAATAAAATACAAAACCAACAAAATAAATGGTTGGTGGAATAAAACACAAATTCAATAAAATAAACGTTGGTGGATAAAATCTAAATCCAACAAAATAATGGTTGGCGGGATAAAATCCAAACCCAACAAAATAAAGGTTGGTGGATAAAACTCAAATCTAATAATGGTTTGTGGGATAAAACCCAAACCCAACAAAATAATGGTTTGTGGAATAAAATTCAAATCCAATAAAATAAATGTTGGTGGGATAAAATCCAAATCCAACAAAATAACGGTTGGTGGGATAAAATTCAAACCCAACAAAATAAAGTTGGTGGGATAAAATCCAAATCCAATAAAATAAACGATTACATGAAAATGTATTTGAATCAAAAGATGTGAAGCGATTTTTGCTATTTTTCTAAACAAACATTAAAGTTACTTATAAAATCAGATATCACCTTTGTGAAAAAATTCGTCCCAATGTAGATTAGACTTAGCTAAATAGTTGCTGTTTCTTCTCTTCTTTCAAGAAGAAGTGAGCAATCCAATCCTGCAAAAGAAAATGGAAACAATTGTGACAAAATATAATGCCAATACTATGCTGTCCCTCAAGTCTTGAGAACCCTATAAACATAAGCTTTTTGATGTCGAGGAACTGTCCGGTTTAGAAATCTTGTGCAACCTTCTCTTGATCTGCTAGTATATGTACTCAACCAACCATACTTATAGCATGAGATATACATTAATATACACCCATTACGATAAATTACGGAAATCATCTCCTAGCTGTGTTCAATAGAAAGCACGTAAAAGTTTTAAACAACATTATTTCATGCAACAACACCAAAATAGAGTAAAAATAATTTTCAATGAAAAATGACTTAAATTTACGAAAGATGATTTAGAGACTTGGATACAAAGTCTCCTGGCCTATCTGTGATGAAAGAAACGTCACATTTGATCCCTTCTGATATCACCTTCCTGAAATTCAATATTACCCAAAGAATCTTAATACGAGGAGAAATTCAAATGAATATAACCACCAGCTTCTTAACAGTCAACTCTCTAGTTTCCATTTACCGCTCAATCAGTGTTTCAAAACCCTATCTTAACGCTCTTTCAGGTTTTCACTAAGGTTGTCCCTGCTCGATCATTTTTCTTTTCTTTTCTTTTTTATCTTCTTTTTTTATTTTTATTTTTTGAAAAAGCACCCTTTCGAGTTTTCATCTAATGAACATTTTTTAACGACAGCCTTCATCAATTTCAAATATGTTTCAAGATTGATGGCATCCGTGTGACAATCTTTTCCTTGCAAAATTAAGTGAAGGTGTATTTAGATCATATGTCATTTGATAAAAAAAATTTCTATTAGAAATATCGCTAAGGCGGAGGTCAGGAGCTTTTTGGCTTTTATAATGGGGTCAGGTGGTGTGTTAAAAATGTTAAGATTTGAAAGCAGATCGTTTAGGGATTTTAAAATTCTAGGACTGCATCCTATAAAAATTTGCCCCAATATAGGGCTATTGAACTAAAAATTGCCCTAGTTTAGCTTTTAACTGGATTTTTTAACAAACGAAAAATAAAATCTGCCCCAATGTGGGGTTTTCGATCTTTAGGGGACTATCAAATAAAGAAGTAGATTATTCTGGGGTTCAAAGGAAAAAATTAGGGGTAAAATGTTCAAAGGAAAACAAAGAAAACCGCCTTTTAGTTCACCCATTCAATGGCTGAGGAAAAATCTATCCGTCCATTTAATGGCCTTTTAGTTCCCAATTGATTAGCTGAGAAAAAATCTATCCGCCCATCTCCGTGAGATTGAGTGCTCCTCCGGGTAATACCTTCTTAATAATCAAAGGTCCCTACCAATTTGGGACAAATTTTTTTTTGACTTCATCTTGAATAGGAAGAATTCGCTTCAAGACCTTATCTTCTTCAAATAAGCGAGATTTGACTATCTTGTTGTAAGTACGGGCCATTTGCCTTTGATCAATCAGATATAGTTGCTCATATTGCAGTTTAATCCATTCAATTTCCTCCAATTGAGTTTCCATTAAAATACGCAAGGATGGGATGTCAACCTCTGTAGGTAATATTGCTTCCATTCCATACATGAGAGAGTAAGGTGTTGCCCTGATAGAAGTTTTGATTGCAGTCCGATAATCCATTAATGCACACGACAGCTTTTCATGCCAATCTCGGTGTCTTTCCGTCATTTTGCGAATGATTTTCTTCAAATTTTTGTTTGTGGCTTCCACAACTCTATTCATTTGAGACCTGTAGATAGTAGAATTTCAACGTTTGATATTGAATTGTTCACATAATTCATCTATCATGTCATTATTGAGGTTTCTGGTATTGTCAGTAATCAGTGTTTTCGGCACTCCAAAACGACAGATAATATGGTATCTCAGAAAATTGGTCATATTCTTGTAAGACGCTGTTTCGACCCATTTGGTAAAATACTCGATTGTCACGAGGATAAATCAATGTCCATTCAAGGTCGAGGGATCAATAACTCCAATCACATCCATTCCCCCCATTGATTATGGCTAAGGAGCAGTCAAACTATATAGTTCTGTAGGAGAAGCACATATAACATTAGTATGTATTTGACACTTAATGCATTTTTTTAATAAAATCTACACAATTGTGCTCCATGGTGAGTCAAAAATACCCCATTCTCATGATCCTTTTAGTCAATAAATATCCATTCATGTGGGGTTCGCATACACCGCTGTGCCTTTTTTTTTTAATCATATAATCAACCTCCTTTCTATCGATGCATCTTAGAAAGCTCAAATATGATGTCTTCTTATATAACACCTCTCCGTTCAAGAAGAATTTTAACGACATTCTGCGCAAAAAGCTCTTGGCGGCTGAATCAGCACACAGAGGATAAGATCTTGTCTTTATGAATTCCTTGATATCGCTATACTAGGGGCGATCATCAGAAGTCTCTTCCACAACTAGACAATGTGTCGGTTTATCCTGAAATTGAATTTGAATAAGCTTAATTACTAGGTCGTTTGGATGTCGGATCATAGAAGATAAGGTGGTGAGAGTACCAGCGAAAACATTACGAGCGTGAGGGATATGCCTGAACTCCAAATTTCAGAACTTATTGGCCAAATTGAGCAAATTGCAGTAGTATGGAATAATTTTCAAATCTTAGGTCGCCCACTGTTTGAACGTTTGATGCACTAGTAAATCAGAATCATTGAATACTGTCAAATCCTTTATCTCCATTTCCAATGTCATCTTCAACCCAAAAATAGAAACTTCATACTCAATCATATTGTTAGTGCAAGAGAATCACAATTTAGCAGCGGTTAGGTAATGTATTCCTTCAGGTACTAAGATAGCTCTAATCCCAACCCCAAAAGAATTCGAAACGCCGTCAAAGAATAGCCTCCACCCAGAGTATTGCTCATTCATGTCTTCCGATGCGTCAATAAATAAGATCTCCTTATCAGGAAAATAAGTATGCAATGGTTGGTAATCATCTTCCCTCGAACTCTCGACCAAATGATCTGTTATGGCCTGCCTCTTGATTGCCTTCTGCGTAGTGAAAATAATATCAAATTTTGAAAGGATTATCTGCCACTTTGCCATACGCCCTGTCTGCATCGCCTTTTTCATAGATATTTTAAGGGGTCGGAGCGGGAAATGAGATAAGTAGTGTGACTAAGTAGTGCCTCAACTTTTGAGTTGTCCAAACTGAAGCACAACAACTCCTCTCAAGAAAGAAATAATTGGCCTCGTATGCGGTGAACTTCTTGTTGAGATAATAGATGGCTTGCTCATCCCCAATTCTGCAAAATTCCACTTGACATCCCCTAAAGTAGATAACCACTGCATCCCCAGGACTACTTCACAACCACCTACAAGTAGCACTAGTACGTCTCCCTCAAATTCCTATCCTTGCATTCTCCACTGGAACCCTAGGCATAGGGTGGTTGTAGTGAGGGAGTTTGCACTGATCTCAAACCAAATTTCCTCACCATGTTGGGGTGTAGGAAATTGTGGGAACTCCCACAATCTATAAGGATACTAAAGACTCTTCTATCAATTTGACCATGTATTCTCATCATCTTGAAATTAGGAACCATCAAACTGCACATGGCATTTGTGGAGATTTGAGCTAGGCTGCCTTCTGTCAACAATGCCTGATCATCATCCTCCAAGCCTTCTGATTCATGCTCTTCAATCCCTTCTTCAATGCACTCAATCCTGTAAAGTTGCCTTCTCTTGCACTGGTGGCTTGGGCTATACCGTTCATTGCACTAATAACATAGTCCTTTGGCTCTCTTTTCATCCATCTCTGCAGTGCTTAAGAACCTGGAGTTTCGCCTCTGCCCCTCTAGATTACTCACTCCCCTTTCTCCTAGGTTCGGTAATATAGGGGTGTTGTTCGAGCTACCTTGTCTGGAGTAGTTCATACTGGTGCCAGCATTTGGGGAATAAGAGGTGGGCACTCTCGATGGTCTCGGGTACTTGCTTTGTTTCCAAGCACTTAGAATTTTGGCCTCCTCAATTTTGGCTAGTCCCACTGCATGCTGTAGGTCACGTGGCATGAACATCCTCACTGCCAACTGAATTTCTTCCTTCAGCCCCCTTATGAAGCAACTTATTGCATATTGCTCCGGAAGTTCCACTCGATTAAGTAGTTCTTCGAATGACTCCTGATACTCCATCACAGTCCGATTCTGTTTTAAGCTCTTCAGATCACCCATGAGATCATCATAAAGGCAGTCTCCAAACCTTGGCCCTAACATCCTCACGTACTCTTCCCATGAGGGTGGATCTCTGAAAATCCTACCTTTCATGAAAACTTGATACCATTGAAGAGCTTTACCCTCCAAATGCATCGCAGCAATCCTGACCTTCGCTTCTGATGGTTTTCATCTATTTCAAAAAATTGATTGCACTTGTATAACCAGCTCTTGAAGTCGTCTCCTTCAAATTTGGGGAACTCGATGTAAGAGAATCTGGTCGGAGCCTGATAACTATCCCTACGACTTCCTTGATGATCATTTTCAGAAATGCGTGCGGATTCTTGTTGTCCTTGAGTCTTTTGGCTACAAACTTCCACCAGTAAGTTCCTGATTGCTTTCAATTCCCGTTCGAATTGCTCCCTCTATTCTTGCAGCAAATTCCTGATAGTTTCTTCGAACCTCCGGTTCTCTTGACCTCTAGTGCCTTCTGCCATTCTCACTGGACTTTCCTACCGAGCTGGGATGAATCAGCTCTACTACCACTGATATAGAAGACAGAAAGAGACCAAATTTCCCTTATCAGAAGAGGTGAAAATGGAGAACACCTCTTGGTGGTGAAGGATAGAGTTTCTTATTGATGATCAGATTTAGGAGAGAGATTTTGGAGGAAAATGAAATGATCCAAACATCCGTTGCCTACCTTCTTCAGCTCCTATCCTTTTATGCGTATAGAGAGACGGTGGAAGGAGAATTAGTTATAACTACTCCACCACCTTGCCATATTCGTGCCATGCATGTGACTTGTACGTAACTAATTTCCTACACATACATGGCACTTACTATTTCTGTTTGGCAGTTGCAAGAATTCAAACAAGAAAACAATTATAGAAAGAATACAAAGTCTGCTCATTACAAAAATGCCCATGGTGATTATCTATGTATTTAACACAAGGAGACTAGCTATTGCAACGATTGCAATAGGTAGCCCTTGATGATTTTGAGAATTTTGACCCCAATATCTAACAGTTCCTCGGGACAACCTGCATCATAAAATGTCATCATTTGCATTGATTTCCAACTTTCATCATCAGAAAGCAAACCAAGACGATGTGGAACACAACTCCAGATTTAGGTTGAGAGGTCACATCACGTAATTGAAACTACACTTCCGTTCCTACCATCTGGGAATGACCTTTCCAATTCCTTCCATGCAGTAATGTCCCATACATCATCCATGACTATAAGATACCTGTTTTGCTTCAGCTGCAGGTGCCAGTACTCTAGGAATTAAATCAAGATTATTTTTTGTTAGTTTCTTAATTGGAGTTGGTTGGAATTAGTATAGTTCGGGTCTACGTCTAGCTAGTTGAGTTCCAGTCTAACTAGGATGCTTGATGTCCAATTCCAATGTGGTCTTTGATTCATTAGATGGTGCAGACAAAATCCCTGAGCAATATGGAGACTTGGTGCCCATATATATGTGTAGTACTAGTCTGCTTGTGTGTGGCATGTAAAGGAGCCGAGAGACTTATAAAGAAATACTGGTTTTGCCTCCTGAAACTTTTCATAGTTCTGCTTCTGTTTTGTTGCCTCGCTTCGTCATAAACAGTGCTATTGCTTATCCCTTTTCTATTCCTTATCCCTCACTGCCTAATTAATTCATTGAGTGAAATTTATTTGTTGTTATCCTTTGGGTTGTATGTCTACAAAGTGGTATCAGAGCTCTAGCCTTTGATCCTGGGGTTTGTTCGCAAAATTGGGGCTTGGAGCTTGTTCATGAAATTAAAGTATAGACCCGCATTATTTGCATAATTGTCACGTTTTTATCTTCGATGGTAAAAACGATTTTGAGACTTGGAGGTCGATGATGAAGAACTTGTTCCAAAATATTGGAGTTTGGAATATTGTCGAGACAGGATATACGGAACCGGTAGCAGGTATAGAATTATCAAGTGATGCAGTTAAAGAATTAGAGAGAAATAGACAGTTGGATTGCAAGGCAATGTACTATCTCAACACTCAAGTCTAGTTGCATGTTGCAAAAAAATTTATACGTGCAAAGTGGGCAAAAGAGGCTTGGACAATTTTAGTGAACTCAAATCGAGGTGCTGCTAACGTGAGAAAAATCAGATTGCAGGAACTTAGGAGACAATTTGAGTTGGCCCAGATGAAATCAATGGAATCAATTAAAGATTTTATTGGTACAATTAAAGAAATTGTCAATAATATGGAGTCCAATGGTGAAAATTTGGAAAAGGTTAGAGTTGTTGAAAAAGTTCTGAGATCTCTAACTGTCAAATTTCACACCAAGAAGACGGTCCTTGAAGCCACAAAGGACCTTGACAATTTGTCACTTGCTGAATTGGAAGGTGAATTGTTGACGTATGAGATGTCCCTGAATCAGCAGCCGTCGGATACGATAGAGGAGGTGTTACAAGCCAAGGTGGATCCCTCAAAAGGAAAAGAGGAGGTGAATTGTATGGACGCAAATCAAAGGGGCCAGAACTTCAGAGGTAGAGGACGTGGAGGCAGAGGTAACTTTCGTGGTGGTGGAACAGGTAATTATTCTTACCACCCCAGAAACAATTTTAATAGAGATCAGAAAAACAATCAATAGCAGAATTGAAGAAATAATTTTCACAGGCGTGATAGATCTAATATCGAATGTTATAATTGTGGTAAAATTGGACATTATCAGAATGAATGTTGGTCTAATAAAGAGGTGTATGCTAAAGTGGCTGAAAATAGTGGTGATAGACAGGAGACCTTATTATTTTCTAGTTCTGCAACTGAAGAGTCTATGAAGAATGATTGGTTTATTGATTCTGGTTGTAGTAATCATATGTGTGGTAAAAATGAGATGTTTTCTGACCTGGATGAATCTTTTCATGCATTTGTGAGATTTGGAAATAATGAAAAGGTGCCTGTTCTTGGAAAAGGAAAAATTAGAATTATCTTGCAAGATGGATCCTTGAATTATAATTCTGATTTTTCTATGTGTCAAATTTATATCATAATTTGTTGAGTTTAGGACAACTGTCTGAGAAAGGTTATGATATGCATTTTAAATATGGTGGTGGCACCATAAGTGATGAAAAATTGGGATTAATTGCCAAGGTAAAAGTGAACCGCAATCGTTTGTGGCCTATTTCTCTTAACTGTGGTGATTTACCTTGCTTTAATTCCATGACTTGTGATGATTCTTGGTATGGCATATGCGTTTTGGGCATTTGAATTTTGGGAGTTTGAAATTTCTTGCAAGAAAGAAATTAGTTATTGGGCTGCCTTCTGTTGAGTTTTCTGATAAGAAGTGTGAGTCTTGTATTTTGGGAAAGAAGCACAAGGATCCTTTTCCAAAAGGCAAGGCTTGGAGGGCTAATCGACCGCTTGAACTGATTCATTCAGATTTATGCTCAGTTAAAGTTCCTTCCAATGGTGGTAGTAAGTATTTTATTACCTTCATTGATGATTTCAGTAGGAAGACATGGGTGTATTTTTTAAGAAATAAATCCGATACATGTGATGTGTTTAAAAAGTTCAAATATTATGTAGAGAAGCAGAGTGGCTACTTTATCAAAATTTTGAGAACTGACAGAGGCACTGAGTATCTTGTTTGTGATGACTATTTGGTGGAAAGTGGTATAAAACATCAATTGACAGCCAGATATACACCTCAGCAAAATGGTGTGGCACAAAGGAAAAATAGGACTGTGATGAACATGGTGAAGTCTATGATGCACTCCAAAGGTATTCTTATATTCTTTTGGGCAGAAGCAGTATCTTGTGCTATTTATGTTTTGAACAGATGTCCTCCTAGATGCAATTTTGTGAAAACCCATAAGAGATTTGGACTGGCATGAAACCGGATATTTTTCACTTCAAGGTATTTGGCTGTCTTGCGTATGCGCATGTTCCAGATTATTTGAGAAAGAAATTAGATGACAAAGCAGAGAAGTGTATTTTTATTGGATATGGTCATGAGACTAAGGGGTATAAGTTATTCAATCCAAACACAGGAAAGGTGATTGTTAGCAGAGATGTAACGTTTGATGAACATAGTGTTTGGGATTGGTCCAGAAAAGATCTTTAGACATTGCCAAAGTATCCATCCTTTCTCCCATTATGGGACCGAGTGCTAGTAACCAAGTTGTGGAGCAAGTTGTGCACTTTTATGGTGATCCCTCAACTTCTACTATTCAGGTTGAGACATCCAGCCAACCACAGAGAGAACGCTGCATGCCGGCCCGATTTGTTGATTATGTTGTTGGCAAAAGATGATGATTTAACTGATGAAGTAATTGTGAATTTTGCTCTTTTTGCAGATTGTGATCCTGTCTCATTTGAAGAAGCTGTCAAAGATGATCGTTGGGTTCGTGCAATGGATGAAGAAATTCATGCCATTGAGAAAAATGATACATGGGAGTTGACCACTATCCCACCTGAAAAGAAGCCAATTTGAGTGAAATGGGTATATAAGACCAAGTATAAACCAAGGAGAGGTAGATCGCTTCAAAGCGAGATTGGTTGTCAAAGGCTATAAGCAGAAGGCATGTATTGATTATTTTGAAATTTTTGCATCAGTTACCAGACTTGATACGATTCGTATGATTGTATCACTTGCTGCAAATAATTGCTGGAAAATTCATCAAATGGATGTGAAAAAATGGTTTCCTTGAAGAAGAGGTATATGTTGAGCAACCTGCAGGTTATGTTAGAAAGGGTCAAGAAGACAAAGTATATAGATTGAAAAAGACATTATATGGTTTGAAACAAGCTCCTAGAGTTTGGTACACTCACATTGATACTTATTTTGTTCAGCATGGTTTTCTGAGATATCCGTATGAGCATACTTTGTACATCAAATTCAACCCTAAAGGAGATGTTCTTATTGTAGGCTTGTATGTGGATGACTTAATATTTACAGGCAACAGTCTCAAACTAATTTCTGAATTCAGGGAGGCCATGATTAGTCAATTAAGATGACAGATTTGGGATTAATGTCTTATTTTATTGGTATTGAGGTTCGTCAATTGGCTGGTGGAATTTTCATTTCCCAAAAGAAACTTGCAAGTGATATTTTGAACAAGTTTAAGATGAATGTGACTAAACCAATGATGACCCCCGTTGAAGAAAAATTGAAATTAACCAAAGATGGTACTGGTGATTTTGTTGATGCTACTTATTTTAAGAGGTTGGTGGGGACTTTCAGGTATTTAACTTCTACGAAGCCTGACATCACGTATGGAATTGGTTTGATTAGTAGATTCATGGAATCTCCATGCCAGTCTCACTTGCAAGCTGCTAAGAGAATTTTGAGATACGTTCAAGGTACGCAATCTAACAGTATATTTTATTCATCTTCACAAGGTAGCAACCTTGTTGGTTACACAGACAGTGATTGGGCTGGTGATACAATACGAAGGAGGAGCACTTCTCGTTATGTATTTTATTTGGGATTTGGTGTATTCTCTTGGTCTTCAAAGAAACAACAAGTGGTTGCTTTGTCCACAGCAGAAGCAAAGTACATGGCGGCTACGAGTAGTGCTACTCAAGCACTTTGGTTGCGGAGAATACTTAGATTCTTACAACACAAGCAAGATGGTCCTGCCAAAATATTTTGTAATAGCATGTCTGCTATTGAGTTCACAAAAAATCCAGTTTTTCATGGGCGCAGCAAACATATTGACATCAAGTATCATTTTATTCGTGAGTTGGTTCAAGAGCAAGAAATTGTCATTGACTATTGCAGAAGTGAAGATCAAGTAGCTAATATTTTGACAAAGCCGCTAAAGTTGGAGATGTTCATGAAATTGAAGAAGATGCTCGGCATGGTGAAATTTGAAGATCTTGATTTAAGGGAGGCAATGTAGGAATTAAATCAAGATTATTATTTGTTAGTTTCTTAATTGGAGTCAGTTGGAATTAGTATAGTTCGGATCTACATCTAACTAGTTGAGTTCCAGTCTAACTAGGATGCTTGATGTCCAATTCTAATGTGGTCTTTGATTCATTAGATGGTGCGGACAAAATCCCTGAGCAATATGGAGACTTGGTGCCCATATACATATGTGCAGTACTAGTCTGCTTGTGTGTGGCATGCAAAGGAGCCGAGGGACTTATAAAGAAATATTGGTTTTGCCTCCTGAAGCTTTTCATCGTTCTGCTTCAGCTTCGTTGCCTCGCTTCGTCATAAACAGTGCTATTTATTAATCCCTTTTTTATTCCTTATCCTTCGTTGCCTAATTAATTCATTGAGTGAAATTTATTTGTTGTTATCCTGTGGGTTATATTTCTACAAGTACACTAATGTTGCTCAAAATCTCAAGCAACATTTCCATATTTTTTATATTTTTCCAGAGACCATGCATGAATGTGAAAGTGATATGTAACTTTAGGATCACTGTATTTCTTTTTTGGCAAGAGTTGTTTTGCCAATGGGAACAGTATGCCAACAATAGGAACAGTATCTTGCCATGAAGATCCTCTTGGAAGTGTATGAACAAGTTACACGAACTAATCCAAAAGGATAACCTTGAGTGCACTCAAGACGCGTTCAAACCAACTAACATTAAGTGTTTGTATGTGATAAAATATATCAAAGATGAATGAATATTACAGTAACCCTAACTGGGCCTATTTATAAGCACATAACTACTAAAAACATATAAGGAATAGGGAAACTACTAAAACTACCAAAATAGAAAAAGAAAAGAATAACAAGGAAATTAAGTATTAAAATCTCCATTGGCACATGCTACCTGCTCCGGGGCTGGATCCAAGGCCCACGGTTCAGGCTCTGGGGCCGGATCATTGTCATAAGAGGCCAAAATTTGCCATTGTGATCTGCCGCTGGATCCAGCCCTAGGCACCCTTCTAGCGCGGGTTTTTCTTGGGAGGCCTGAGGATGTTTCACTGTCAGGGACACCAACCATTGATCAACTTTTGGTTGAGTTACCTTATCTAGCAAATCTGAAAATGAACTGATTGATATTTGGATCATCTCCTTTGACAATTTCTTGGTTAGAAAAGTATGATAGAGAGAAATAATCCCACTAGCTAGCTCTTCAAAGAGTGATAGATTCGGTTTCACATCCTCCACCGGGTGATGTTTGACAATTAGTGAAAGCAATTTCAACCTGTTATGAAGTGCTTCAATTTGATCTTTCCCAAATGCAGCTGAACTTCCATCACAAGTCAATAAGTCCAGCAAATATCTCCCTGCCTTGGAGAGAAGAATTCTTAGAAGCATCATTGACAGTAAATTCCTTATCTTCGACTCTGTCATTTTCTCAGCTTGAAACGATTGATAGAGAGACTCTATCTCGCCAACCACTGCCTCCATCACAATCAAGGCTTGGTTCGCATTGTTTAACTCCGTCTGCTGTATATCTCTGGATGATGATGTTCTAAGCATTTGCAGTTCCTTACTGAGGGCATTAATTTGGTCTGCAGTTCTGGTGAAAACATTGTGCTGATACCTACTTGATGCTCAAGGAAGATCTCTACCTTGAGAAGTAAAATCTTCTGCTCGAGATACCAAAGCTTGGCCTTATGCACCTCACAAGATGAAAGACTAATAAATAGGACATCTCGGAGAGGTAAGGCCTCTCTAAGCACTGCCATAATATCTGCCATGCGACTTTCATCCTTCTCAATCGATTCCTCTTGATGATGGAGGGCATAGCTTACCAGGGTCATCAATCCTACATGACGATGACTAGTCCCCTGTTTCAAACGAAAAAGATGATCTAGAAAGAACGTGGTTTTGTAATCAGCTTCTCTAAATGCTGTCATCAATTTGAGGTCTTTCAGGAATTTGAGATTCGACTCAAGAAACTTTGAATCACTAGGGTCAATCTGTTGTTGCAGATCCAAAATCCCAACAATTGCACTTGCTACCGCTTTTGAATTCATTTGCCTGAACCAGTAAATTCAAGAATAATATGCTGTCTGAACAGTAACAGATGCTACATGGTGCAGGAAATCTTTCATTCGCCAGTTTCTATTGCGTGGAATATAATAACAACTTGTCACTTGAGAAAGGAAAAATCTGAGGAATGTCACCTGTTTTCTGAAGGCATGAAATTTTTCTGCTAGAACAGGATCAGAATCAACTCTTGTGGAGATCAATTCCAAAGTCTCTTCTACAGAACCAATAAAACATTTCAAGGGATAATGATTATAAAAGGGCCAAGAATTCTTCAGATGAATGGATTCACTGGGCTGGAAACAATGAAGAGCTGCTTCAGCTTCTGGCCTTAGCTGCTCAATGTTTTTAAGAGACTCACGCATAAAGTGAGCCAATTTGGAAGGTCTTCCTAAAGCATATCTATTTTCACGGGCAAAGTTTAGATTGTGATTTATCTCATCCTCTGCAGCTTCCATCTTAGATATGAGAAATCCGGTACTCTGCACATCCTTTCCTGTTTTAGTCCAAAAGTGACTTGACCACCAAAACATTGTCACAAATCCCCACTCCATTTTAAGGCTATCAATCAGAGATTGCAGAGCAGAGCTCGTAACCTCCTCCTCTAGATCCATCTCCATTAAGCCTCGTTGTCCAGACAACACGCGACAAGCAGTAAAAAGCTGTGTGCAGTGCACTGGATGACCATCCTCCTCATGCGAACCTTTGGTGGCAGCAAGAAAATCATCACTCCTCAGCTGCTGGCTCAGCTCCTCTAGGGCACAAGAAACTCTTTTAAATTTACCAGAAACCTCAGCCATCAAAGAAGTCAATAATTGACACCCTTTTTGCAATCTCAAAACTTTTCACTCTTAGGCAGCAGCACTAATATTAGATGGAGAAAGGAAAAAGGTATAATATGCTGGTTAAGCAGTGCTGATTGCACATTGAACAGGGTCTTACTCTCCTGGGCGGGTATTACTGGAAATTCTCTTATGTGGAGTCTTTGGTAAAGGACTTGGCTTGTAAGCAAAAGAAACATGAAGAACCTATAATAAATGAAGCTTGTGAGTAAGGTGATGAAGGCCAAGTATCTAGCACAACCACAGAACTGGAACAAGGATCCGCCAAGAGCAGCTTCTTGGATCTGGAAAAGCATAATAGGAAGCAGGAAACTGTTGACAGAAGGGATAGGGAAGAGAGTAGGTGATGGAACAACAATCGATATCTGGCAGGATATTTGGATACTAGGGAGTGATGATGGCAAGATAAAAACTTGAAGAGGTCCACAGTGCACCATAAGGAAAGTAGATGAACAGATAATAGATGGAGAATGGAACCAAGTAACACTGAATCGTTGGTTTATAGAAGAGGATATCCAGAAGATAAAGGCTATACCACTAAGTATAACAGGCTACCAAGATAGATTGTATTGGAGATACACCAATTCAGGTGTGTTCACTGTGAAGTCAGCCTATGATGTAGCAATGAGAGCAAGTTAGCAGTAGCACAAGGAAAGGATGCAAGAGGATAGAGGGGGTACGAGTTATGACCAACAGAGCTCAAAAATCTGGAAAGGGGTGTGGTCCTTACAGATGAAACACAAACTAAAACATTTCATCTGGAGGTGTCTACATCACAGCCTGCCAGTAAATGATCAAATAAGCAGGAGAACAGGTAAAGGCAGTCCAATGTGTAGAAGTTGTGGGGAAGAGGTGGAGACAATCGAACATATGCTATTTTTTTTGCAACACTGCTGAAACCACCTGGAAACTAGTACCAATACAATGGGATGGTTTGAAGGATATGAGAAGCAGTTTTGTAAGATGGTGGGAAGGGATATTAGGCACAAAAAAGAGGGAACAAGGACAGGAGCATATAGCGCTAACTGTAAATATTCTCTGGCAAATATGGAAGATGAGGAACAGGAAAGCTTTTGATGAAAAAGATGCAGATCCAAGGAAGTCAGTACAGAAAGCTATGGTAGAGTGGAATGAGTATATAGAAGCCCAAAAAAGTATAGATGGAGAGTTCATTCAACAAACAACAAACTCAAATAGAAGCGAGGAATGGAAGCCACCCTCAAGAGGACGGATAAAGATAAATTCTGATGCCGTGTTTTCACAAAACATGGAGAGAACAGGCATAGGTGCTGTGGCTAGGAATGCAGAAGGAAAACTGATGAAAGCATGGGCAAGAGTTGAACTAAAAGCTAGCGAGCCACAAGTGGAGGAAGCAACAGCAATTCGGATGGGAATGCAAATGGCCTGCGACGAAAACTGGAAGGAAGTAGAGTTCCAGTCTGACTGCAAGGAGGCAGTGGACATGATCAACAAGGTAAAGGAGCATCATACCAGGATAGCTACTATCCTTGAAGACATTGCAAATATGAGATGCTTGTTTGAACAATGTACTTTCTCTTTTGTTCATAGAGCTGGAAACAGCTGTGCACATAGCTTAGTAAAATTTGCGGTAAAGCTAACTAAAAATGTTGAATGGGAAGAGTGTTTTTCCATGTGGCTCCATGAGAGTGCACAAAAGGATTACAAAGGGAGAAATTCTGATGTATCTAATCTTGTAATATCAAGTTCATGAAATGAGATAAATTTATGATGTTTGACAAAAAAAAAAAAAAGAAGCTTGATAGATCTAGTACAAACAAATACAGATGCTTTTGCACCAATATTTTGATTACAGTAACTCTTCCCTAATAAATGACAGAATTATCCTATAAAACAACCAAATACTAATCAGTACTCAAAAAGCACACATAGATTTTGAATATCTGTGGCAATATGTAAGTACATTTGCGATAACTTGTTGTGTCTACCATACGACCAATAACTAAAATATGTGATAACTTCTTGTTATATCTACCATACGACTATTAACCAAAATATGTCTATGATTATGTCTACTATATGACCATTAACTAAAATATATCTATGGTTGACTGATTGAGGAGCTGCACGATTCAGGACGAATAGTCGAAGCCATACTCAAAGTTTCTTGTCAAGCTGGCGATATGATTACATCTGTCTCAGTTCCTCCTTTTAAGACCAGTCCTTTTTTACACTAATTCAACATCTTCAAGACGTGTGTGTTGTTGTACACCTAAAACCACCATTCTTCAACTCCCAATTGAAAAAATAAATCACTCCAAACTATCAAAATTCATTTCCTTTCTAGGACTTCAAGCCAAACAAGATCAAGTTTATGTCACACAATTATGGAGGCATTTCATCATTTGGTTCATCTAAATAACTCAGAATGAAACTCTTAAGTCACAGGCAATGCACTTGAAAGACAAGGACGGAAAAATTTTCACTAATGGAACATTGAATCAGGCCTTTTCACTTTTTTTTCCCAGTATACAAAGATATCAACTGCCAGATGCCAGCCATCTTTAATGGAAAGTAAACGCTAATTGTAACAAGCAATGCAGAACTATTAATTTGTTTGTCACTTAATATATTCTAACGGAGGCAATCGAGAAAGAGTTATTAATAAAAGTTATTACCAACAGCTGACATTCAGGAACCGGCAAAAATAGAAAATAATCCTATAGAAAAACTTTTTTATGGGGTACATGGATACGGTACCTATCACTTAATTAAATTTATCCATATCCGCCCATGAATAGATGGGTATGGGTAGGGCTGTTGTTGAGTCGAGCCGAGCTCGAGTAGCGAACTACTCAAGCTCGACTCGAGGCAAAATAACTAAGCTCGAGCTCGACATCAATTTATAGAACTCGAGCTCGAGTTTAATTAAATGTAATTAATTCAAATCAAGTTCAATCAAGCTTATTCGAGCTCAATTAAGCCTCATTAAGCTCAAGTAATAAAAATTAATATTTTATATATAATTTTAAATAAATAATATTATTGACATTTCACAATAATAAAAATTAAAATATATATTATAAAAAGTTCGATAGAGCTCGTCGAGCTCTCGAGTATCATATTTCCAAGATCGAACTCGACTCGATAGCTCTAACGAGCAGCTCGAGCTCGAGATCGAGCTTGGTCAATCGAGCTCGAGGTCGAGCTACTGACCAAGTAGCTCGCGAGCTCGAGCCGAACTGCTTGGTTCAGCTCCAACCCTAGGTATGGGTATTTTAAATTTTTATATATGGGTATAAATGGATTACCCAATAATAAATGGGTATTATTGGATAACCCATCAAATCCAATTAACCCATTTAGAATTCTCTTCCCCCAAGTCTCTTCTCTTCCCGCACCTTTTTTTTTTTCAAATTTTTCATTTTGTCATGATGTTAACTACTTTTGTTTCATTATTATTAGAGCAAATTATCCGGTTGGCCATTAAACTTTTGCGATCGTCGAGTTTTGGTCACTCAACTTTTAAAGGTCTGGTTTTGGCCACTAAACTGTATAAAGATGAGACGCGAGACCATTCTGTTACATTTAGCCGTTAAGTTCTTTGATCTGTCTGTTAGCGTGGTTTCCAAGACAAAAGACAGGGTCTTTTTAGGAAGTTCATGGTAGCATTCAATGCTTCTCTCAAAAATTGTCGCTTTTCTTCCTCCCTTCCTCAAATCTTCGTCAGACCATTTTCATCCACCGCAGGCATCACTCCTCCAACGCCACCAGTGGATTTCCGAGCGTCAAATTCTTCGCTGCACCTGCAAATGCCAAGACCGCCATCCCGGAGAAGTCGTTCTACTTTGAAAGCCAGAGGGGTAATTTTATGCCCTGCGTCAAAACCTTTGTGGGGTGACCCATCATTTAAATCAAATTGTTATGGGAGCTTTGCAGCATAATCTACAATGGCAGATAGATCTGAAGATTGAGCGGTGTCCACTTGGATTATTACGGCATACACCTGTACCTTTTTACTGTGGGCTGGGAAAAAAATGTGTACAAGTTTCAAAGTTAAGTTTCTGCATCTGCTTTTTCCACTCTGTTTCTTCCATCTGGACTTTGGATGTGGCTGCCGGTGCAAGGATGGGTGTGGATAAAGCTTGAAATCAGTTTCCTATCTGGAAAATGCTTGTCAAAAATTAGGATAATTCAGGAAGAATAGACATGAAGGATTTGGCCAGAATTAGAATTATTTTTGTCTTTTAACCTTTTTGATCTAATTCTGATTAGAATTTTTCCGAACCTTTCCGATCAATTCTGATTAAACTGCATCTTGGGTTGCAATAGCATCTTCCAGGGATAAAAATGATTTCTTGGTTTCTCCACCATGCTAATGGACCAATGACCTGTCTATATGGAAAGGTCGAATCGAGTGGTTGGAAAAGGAAAAAAAAAGTGAAAGCTAGAGAAGTAGTCCTTGTAGCAGATGCGAACGAGTTCATGGGCCTTGAGCTCCAAATGTTATACTGCATTATGTCAATCGCCGGGACCAGATCGCCGGAGTTCAGCGCTCCAAGCTAGGCTTCTTCCATTTCCTTCTCTCTTGTAGTTTCTCGGGTGAATTTGCCTTCTTTAGGTTTATGCAAAAAGAAGAAGAAGTGCTATTTTGAACTTCCTAAAAAGACCCTGTCTTTTGTCTTGGAAACCACTCTAACGGACAGATCAAAGTACTTAACGGCTAAATGTAACAGAATGGGCTCGCGTCTCATCTTTATACAATTTAGTGGCCAAAACCAGGTCTTTAAAAGTTGAGTGACCAAAACTCGACGATCGCAAAAGTTTAATGGCCAACCGGATAATTTGCTCTTATTATTATTATTATTTGTTGGTTTTATTTTATTATTTTATTTTCTCTTAGTTTGTTAACTTGATCATTTTTTAGCATTACCAATTTATGATAAGTTTTAGCCTCTTTTTTATCTTTCTAAAATAAAAATTTAAATTTATATATGAAAAAAATGTTAGGGGTTCAAAATTTTTGAATTAAGTTTTTATATTAACTTTTATAGTACTTAGTTCAAAATTTTTTATTCTTATTATTCAATTATTAAATAATATGTAATTTTGTGACATAGAGTATAAATGGAAAAAAAATTGTAATTATGCTTATTGAGTATTATAAGTAAATATTTAAAACTAATGATGGGTACAAAGAGCGGTATAAATTGATAACTTAGTTTGCAAAAATGAATTTAAATGAGTTTACAAAAAATTAAAATAAATGGGTTATAAATGGGTAATTGGGTTACCTAATTCATTTTTTGACTTATCCATTTATACCCATCTAATTAAATGGGTATAAATGGGTTGACTCATTTATATCCATTACCCATTTTATCCAATTCAAACCGGCCCAAGTCACCCATTTTGACCTATGTTTTAAAAATCGGACCGTTAATTGAACCAGTGAAGTGAAAGGGTCGAGGTTCAACCGGTCGGACCGGTTCAACCTCGGTTCAATGAATTTTTTTAAAAATTATTTATATAAATATATATATGTACAAAATAAGACATGTAATGGATTAATTTAATACTTTATATGATGAAAGGTTTACTATTTTTTAATAACTTGGATTTTTTTAAAATTATAAGTTAAAACAAATAAATTTCATCTCAATTTTAATTATATCTAAATCCAACCCAAAAATATCACAATATTTTGAAATTATACAAAATTCACGTCTATGAGAATTTAGATATTGTGAACTTAAATTTTAATTTACGTTTTAGAGATTGCAATTTAAAAAAGGAAGTTTGGAGTTCGAAGGAAGTCAAGAAAATCGAAAATAGAAATGTAAACTTGATAAGAAACAAAAAATGAGATAAAAGTGAGTGGTTGTAGCATTAAATAATTTGGGTTAAAAAAATAATTCTTTTTTAACTTTTTTCAATTTAATGGACAAAAACAAAATTAAAAGATGGAAGAAAACATCAATAAATTAAAAATAAAGAGGTTTGATTAAAAAGGGAGTGACAAAAAAAAAGAGGTTAGAGAGAGAGGGAGAGAGAGTTGAAAATTAAAAAGAAAGAGCCATGAGAGTATGAGATTTTGTAAGAAAAATGAAAAAAAAATATAAGTGTTTGCTTTATATAATTAAGTTATCAAAAAAACTAATAAGATGTGATGGCGCAATGGTTAATACATTGGTTTTCTATTACAAAGGTCTTGAGTTCGAATCTTGATAGCTGCATTTTGCAAAAAAAAAAAAAAAGAAAAAGAAAAAAAAAAGAGGAAGGTTGAAAACTGGTTCAATCGCAATTTTTACGGCTCGACCGATTCTTGACTGGTTTTCTGACAAAGTCAACTATGGCATTGAACCGGACCGGTGCCATAGCCGATTCGCGGTTCGACCGGTCGAACCGGCCGGTTCGGTCCGATTTTCAAAACATTGATTTTGACACCTCTATGTAGACCCAACACTAGTTAAGCATGATTATTAAATAATCATGCTTAAATAAGCATAATTAAGACAGAACATCTCCTACAGCAACAATGAGACAGGATACATGGACGAAAAATTTGTTTAACCATGTATCTAATTCAACGGAGAAAAAAAAATGTCAGAATCCTAGATGACCAGTACACGAATAAAAATACATGCCTGGGAGGGAACAGAAGGAAGTCTTGTCAACACCAACAGCTTGGACCGGGCGTGTATAGGCGGCCTATCTGGCTATCTCACAAAGCATAGTTTAAATTACCGGTGCCATTCTGAGACAGCATCTTGACAAGGGGATCTAAATATGTTAAAAATTTTTCAGCTAAACTTTGGATTTGATCTTTCAGGATGAATTTAGACCTATACTTAAACTTGGAAGTGCAGTACGTGTAAGCACAGACTGGTGCCCTGTCCCTTTTTTTTTTTCCTTTAATGGCAAACGCTGTACACGAGATGCTGTTATGTCCTTTCTCTGGTGAGTGCTAGTGGTGATAAACATTCGAGAGAACATTTGCAGGAAATGAAGCAAATCTCCAAGCAAGAAGAGGGCATAGGATATAACAGTGATAAATTCTATTAAACCAATGAGAAGTTATGGGATGGTTTTAGTTGATGTATCCAACCAAATGACAAGGACTGATATTATTCTTGGGCCTGCTGATTTACGAAAGAGCCTCAGGAAGATTTACCAACTTGTATATGCATTCCTAATTTACAATAGCATTTAACATGCTTTTATTGATCTCTGAATAACTAAATTGCAATTAAGCTTCTTTCTGAGCAAGTAAATTGCAATTAAGCTAACTGAAGAAAGAATTGCTTTGCCCGGGATAGCTCTGTAATGAGTTTGTTAAATGTAGATCTTGAACATGCAGAGCCCTACCCGCATTTTCATATGCATCTAGATGCTTCATAAGATGATACTACAATGCAACCGTTTTCTTTGTCTTAAAATTAGCAATTAACTCACTGTATCTAATTGTAGGCTTTTTATCTACAAAATTACTTAGTTACAAATGTCAAATGAAAACTTCAAAGAAAGACGCATATAGAAGGCAATTAAAAGGCACATAATGCTTTACTTCAGAACTTACTAAAGCAATGGTTTCCAAACACCATGATTACAGGGGTATCATTTTAGGAGCTCATTAGCCAACAAAAGTGCACATCCATTGACCTAAATCAGAAACTTATATTTCTAAACCAATTAACATGGTGGTCTATAAGGCTCAAGGAGATACTTGTCCCTTGAAAGTCCGTAGAAGAGAGATTGCCTCTGATGCCATTATTCCTCCTTGGCACTTGAAACCCTTCCTAGTGTGGTCTCTAAAACCAGTGGGAGTCTGAATGCTACCAGAATGCAGTGACAATATAGATCTGCATCCTCCAAATTTATCATTCGCACAACCATAATATACTTGTTTTATTCCCAGAATGAATAAGGCTGCAGCACATATTATGCACAGCTCGCATGTGACGTAAAGGGTGCAGATTGAAAACTTATCAGCAACTTGAGCCTTTGAAAGTCCAGTTTTCCGAAGTCCATTTTTTCGCCACTGGTCCAGCAGGACATCTATCGCTTCCATCTCCACATGCCTTGTAGCATTTTGGCTCTCAGTGGTTCGATTTCTTCCAGAGGCAATAACATTATTCCCTTCATTCACAATGGTACAACCAACAGGCACTTCAAGGCTATCTAAAGCAAGCTTTGCTTGGTCCAATGAAAACTTACATAAACCATAGTATCTGGAATGGTGTCCATCTTTAGTCTTATTGTGGCTGCAAATACCTACATTTATGCCAAATGAAACGGTGGCTACTAAGATTTGCTGAATGCAAGAAATGGCCAGGGGAGGAATAGCAAACAAGAGGAAATTTGCCTTAAATACATGTATATCGACAGTCACGAATAACATCAGCCGTGGAAACACATGCTTGTCACATAAAATGTTTCATAAAATACATTCTTTGAACAAATTAGTATGCAATGCTTGGAGTTTTAAAAAATGAATTTACTTAGTGCCCTTCAGGAGGGTTGTTAAAAGAAAATTAAGTAGAAGAATAAACCTTCTTGAATAATAACAGAAAAACACTCCATTCTTCTTTGTATTCCTCACAGAAGTCAACATAGAAAGAAGCATAATCAACTTTCAAGCACCCCTCTCCAAACTTGAAATTCAATCACCCCAAATCCAAGATGTTCTTTTAAGAAAAAGATTTTTTGCCCAAACATTTCCCAACAAGTAATCCCAACTCATATCAAATGCACTGCCTGTAAAATCTAGTCTACAACTATCACAGATAATGCATTCACTAAACTATTATGTCACACTTAAGAAAGTTACAAGCCTATTCTTCCCTACAAGCACAAAGTACATATTCTCATGTTGTGGTGACAACGATTTAATGTAGGGTTGCGATAATAAGACAATCCACGGAACAACATGCTTTTTATTTCTCCATAACATCAATGCAAGATACATGGTCTCTGTACTTTGCCCCTGTTTTCCAAAGACTTAACAGTATTAGGGTGTAAAGAAGCAAAAGCAAAGATTAACTAGCTTAAGACACAGGATGTCTCATATCTTTTCAGAGTAGAGCACACAGAAAGAAGAATCCTGCATTGGTTGCTTTTTAAATAATGCGTATTTCTCATTAATTCACATTAGGCATGCAGCTTTACATATAAGGTTACAAAGAGAACCACCCAAAAAAAAAAAAAAGCAGAACAGCAAGCGTAAATACAGCGGTTCAAGTTACATGTAAAGTATCCTAGTAATCCAGCTTAAAATCAAAATGCAAATGGGAAATTTCCATAAGAAATGCATCTGTAGATACATCCAGGTATTAGAATTATCATTGCTCCATGCTCAAATCAATCTTCATGCCACATCATAGTCCACAGTCCCCAAAAATATTTCTTTTTCCCACAACGTAATCCTAGTTGTTGAAATATTAACTCTGGCTTAAAACAGTGCCTCAAAACTATGATATAATAAAATTGTTCACCAACAGTAGAATTGAGTGCTGGTATTCAGTCAAAGTACCTATTGTTAATATACAACCACCAAGCCTTCAGCAGATGATGAGATGTATATCATCATCGTAATAGATTTCTAAGAATAAATAAATCTTGTCTTTTCACCAGAGAGAGTAACCAGCAGTAACACGTTGGACATCAGGGCATCAGCACAAATTCAATAACCGAAGAGGTCCTTCACTTTTGACAAAAAAAAAAAAGAGGTCCTTCACGAATCACGACTGGCCAGAATTACCTCTCTCGTGCCACACACGAACACACAATACACACTGAAATTTTAAAGAAAAATGCAGAAAAGCAGCAAAAACAAAAAGAAACACGAACCACAAAAAATCTGTCAAAACTTCTGTCATTTTGCCAGATAACTCAGAGGCTCGGTTTTCCTCTTTTGAATGTGCATAGTCACCAGATTCTTCCCTCTAGCTGAAGTTGTTATTGGGGCATTTTCACTGATGGGTTTTTGGCCACAAAAAAAAAAAAGTCTTTTATAGGATTTAAAAGCAATCATGTGAAAAAATTTCTTATGTAATAACATTCAATACATACTCATTCAAACAACATTCACCTTCCAACCAAAATCAATAAGCAAGCCAAAAAAAAAATCATACTACATGAAAACAAAATAACACTATTTTCATGAAAATAATGGATAAATAGAAAAACAAGGCTTGTCAGACCTTTACAGTATTTCAAAGGAGCTTTTGGCAGTGGTGTAAAAAAGATGATGGATAATCGTTCTTATATTTTTTATATCTTTTAAGCTATTACAGCCTATATATATACTAATTGGGGTACATCAAGATCCTATATTACAGCCTAAACACAAGACAATTAATTACAAATAAGGAAATGAAATATTTACACAATCTGCTAAATTTGACAGCAGATTTTGCTCCTTAAATTGCTTGCGTCAACACTCCCCCTCAAGTTGGTGAATATATGTCTATCATTCCCAACTTGTTAAGTGAGCTTTGAAACTCGTTTCCAGATACAGCCTTTGTTAGAACCTCTGCTAGTTGATCTTTTGATGTGACAAACGGAAGACTAATTGTACCCTTGTCAAGATGATTTTTGATGAAGTGTCGATCAACTTCCACATGTTTGGTTCTGTCATGCTGAACAGGATTATTTACAATTGCTATGGACGCCTTGTTATCACATAATAACATCATAGGTTTTGACAGACATATACCGAGATCTTGTACAATGCGTTTTATCCATAGCAATTCACAGATACCTTGTGCCATTCCACGAAATTCTGCCTCTGCACTTGATCTTGCTACAACTTTTTGTTTCTTGCTTCGCCATGTTACCAGATTGCTTCCAACAAATGTGAAATACCCTGATGTAGACTTTCGATCAGTTTGACTTCTAGCCCAATCTGCATCTGTATACCCTTTGATTTCTAGATTTCTTTTTTTAGCAAAAAATAATCCTTTTCCTGGAGAAGATTTTAGGTATCGCAGGATCCGGTAAACAGCCTCCATATGATCTTCACTTGGTGCATGCATGAATTGACTTACAATGCTCACAGCATACGCAATGTCAGGACGCGTATGCAATAAGTATATTAGTCTCCCAACTAATCTTTGGTACCTCTCCTTATTGGTTGGAGTTTGGTCTTGTTGAATGGCTAACTTGTGATTAATCTCAATAGGAGTTTCAATGGGTTTATAGTCCAGCATACCAGTTTCTGCTAGTAAATCCAGCACATACTTTCGTTGGCAAAGAGAGATTCCGTTGCTCGATCTTGCAACTTCAATGCCTAAGAAATATTTCAGGTGCCCAAGATCTTTAAGTTCAAACTCAGTCGCAAGGCTTTCTTGGAGGGCAGCTATCTCATTTGAGTCATTTCCTGTGACAACCATATCATCAACATACACAATAAGAGCAGTCACCTTTTTAAAAACTTGCTTGATGAAAAGTGTATGATCTGCATCACTTTGTTTATATCCATTCTTTTTCATGAAAGTTGAGAGCCTTCCAAACCATGCTCGAGGGGATTGCTTCAATCCGTATAAGGCCCTTCTTAGCTTGCATACTTTGCCACCACAGTTTATGCCTGGAGGAGGATCCATGTATATTTCTTCATTCAGAGTTCCATTGAGAAAAGCATTTTTAACGTCAAACTGTCGCAGTGGCCACTCTTGATTGGCTACTATGGAAATAAGTACTCGTATGGTATTTATTTTTGCTACAGGAGCAAATGTATCCCCATAATCAATTCCGTACTTATGTGTATACCCTTTAGCAACAAGTCTTGCCTTGTACCGGTCTATGACTCCATTGGGATTGAGTTTAACTGTAAAAATCCACCTGCATCCTACTGTTCTTTTCCCACCGGGCAGCGATACAAGCTCCCATGTATGATTTTTCTGCAAGGCTTCCATTTCATCATTCATAGCTTTCTTCCATTTTGAATCCATCAATGCTTCCTGCACATTACTTGGAATAGATACAGGGGATAATTGAGTTACAACAAGTGCATGAGATTTTGACAAACGATGAGAAGAGGTATAATTGTTAATGGGATATTTAGTCTTAGCTTTAAAATCAGCATCATATTGATTTTTTGGAATCCCTCTGTTTATCCTAATCGGATATCTTGGTTCAGCTTTAAGAGGACTTGACTCATGTATTACAGGGGATGAAGGTAATGATGTTACCTGAGGAGACACATTCGGAGTTTCTATGGCTGTTGGTGTGCCTTGGGAAATTGTACTATCTTGATTCTCATGAGAGCCACCAACAACCTCAGGATGTGTATTATTCAACAAATCAACATTTGGTTCAGTTTCAATTTGTGATTGTTCCTGAAAAACCTCATGAGTGTTGTCTTCACCTAAATCAAGTGTTGTCTCCCCCTGAAGAGAGCACTCACGACCACCGAAAAAGGAAGATCTTCATGGAATGTAACATCTCGAGTTACATACATTTTGTTTTTATTAGGATCATAGCACCGATATCCTTTTTTGAAATCTGCGTATTCAACAAATATGCAGCGGATAGCACGTGGATCTAGCTTGCCTGTAACCTGGTGGACATATGCAGTACAACCAAACACGCGTGATTCCAAATTTGAACCAATTGGTGCTTGGACAAGTTCATGGAGTTTTTGATATGGAGTTTTGAAATCAATGACTCGTGATGGAGTCCGATTGATAAGGTATGCAGCAAAGCGAACAGCTTCGCCCCAATACTCTCGAGGCACGTTCATTCCAAACAAGGACGCTCGAACAACCTCAAGTATTTGGCGATTCTTTCGTTCTGCCAAACCATTTTGTTGCGGTGTACCAGTACATGAGGTTTGGTGTCGAATGCCATTTTCTTGACAAAAAAATGCCAGATCAGAATTTATATACTCCCCACCATTATCAGATTGAAGAACTTGAATTCGACATTGATACTGAGAAGCCACCATTTTATATAGATCCTGGAAAACAGAACAAACATCTCCCTTGTTTCTTAGGAGAGAGATCCAACTCATACGAGTACACTAATCAATAAATGTCACAAAATAACGAGCACCAGACAAAGTAGGAACTTGAGCAGGTCCCCAAACATCAGAGTGGATAGTCATAAAAGGTGTAGTACTCTTATTATAACTAGGTAGATAAGGAATTCGATGGCTCTTTGCCATTTCAAAAATGTCACAATGAAACTTAGAATTTGTATGTAAAAACAAACGTGGTTTCAATTTGTGAAGATAATTAAATGATAGATGACCAAGACGACGGTGCCACAACCATGCCATATCTTTGTTTCCTTGACTCCTTTCGATCTTATTTGCTTGACCAGGTATATGATTGTTTGTAGTGACCAAATCAAGATAGTACAAATTCCCACGTCTAATACCATAGCCAAGAGTCCGTTGTGTTGCAATGTCCTGAAAAAGACATTTATCAGGCCAGAAACGTACAGTACAATTCAAGGCTTTTGTGATTTTGCTAACAGATAAAAGTTTGGATGAAAGAGAAGGGATTACAAGCACAGTATCAAGATTAATGGAATTTGACACATGTACTAATCCTTCGCCAGTAACGGGTGCAACTCCTCCATTAGCAGTGAGTATGTGAGGTTGAGTTGAAGAACGAATAGAGGAAAGATGGGTAGAATCGTTTGTCATGTGGTCAGTAGCACCTGTATCAATAATCCATGTATCATTCATAGTAAGATTAGTTTTGGGCAGACCTGGATTACGAGCTTTGGCAACATGTGCTGAAGCTGCGTTTGAAGTAGATGCAATCACTTCCTCATCTGTTGTGATAGTAACGGCAGCTTGTCCAATTTTCTTCCGAGGTTTCTTTGTAAAATCCCACCATTCAGGATACCCAATAATTTCATAGCACCGTTGTTGGGAATGTCCCTCTTCACCACAATGAGTGCAAGTATAGTTGTTTCCTTTAGTGCCAGATTTTTTTCCTTTAGTTTGTTGGGCATTTGCAGGGCGTGTGCGGGCAGTCAAGTGAACCATGCCATCTGATTGAACTTTAGGTTCTTCCATAGTTTGTCTCTGGTTGTGATCCTTGAGAACATATGCATAGCATGACTCAACATCCAGAGGTGGATCTTTTCTCAAAATTTCACTTCGAGCTTGATTGAATTCTGGGTCAAGGCCAGCCAAAAAAATATGAACTCGAAGTCGAGTCATTTGTTTGTGCAGCGATATGATTACAACAGCATTATTTTCTTGTGTTTGAACATGAGCATCAATTTCCTGAAATATGCCAATCAGTTCATTGTAGTATACAGATAAGGGTCTACCACTTTGATAAGTAGTAAATGATCTCGGATTCAGTTCAAAGAGTTGCGTTTCATCCGAGCCGTCAAAGAACGTCTTTGCAACAGCTTCCCATATTTCTTTGGCGGTTTGAAGACGGATGAATCGCTGCATCAAGAGTGGACTCATAGAGTCAATAAGCCAACTCTTAACCCGGTTATTATCAATAAGCCAGGTTTCCAATTGCTTGTCATGTGCAGCAGGTTTCGGAGTTGTCCCTGTAAGGAATCCAAATTTGTTTCGAGCTCCAATACGCATCTCCATAAGCTGTGACCATAACGGAAAATTCGTATCATCTAAGATGATTCCAGATGGAAAAGGAGTATTGTCTTGGACAATGATTCAAGATTCATGGGGAATAATAGAAGAGGAGGGGTTTGTTTCATTCATAGTTGCAGAGTAAAAAAAAAATCTGTTTCTACGTTAGGTATTGCTCTGATACCATGTAGAAAAGATGATGGAGAATCGTTCTCATATTTTTTATATCTTTTAAGCTATTACAGCCTATATATATACTAATTGGGGTACATCAAGATCCTATATTACAGCCTAAACATAAGACAATTAATTACAAATAAGGAAACGAAATATTTACACAATCTGCCAAATTTGACAGCAGATTTTGCTCCTTAAATTGCTCGCGTCAACAAGTGGCAGTGCTGGATTACGGTGAGATAGTGATAAGTACCTTATATGCACTATCTTTTTTGGCTATTTTAAGGATTTTCTAATCACTTTTTAATCAAAATCAAGTGTTGAAGATGATATTATCCGAAAAGTTAATGTTTGAGCATTGTTGTTCAATGACTAGAACTTTTGTCTCTTTTTATTTATTTGGTTGGTTGATTTTGTAGGAAAAGGGGCGAAAGACTTGCAGGTAGTTTGGTCATCAAGATAAGCGAAGAAAGCAAGAAGCGTTTGTAAGGACTTGAAAATTATTTTATATTCTTCCTACAATTTTCTTTATTTTTGAATAAATTAATTTATATTTTCTTTTGAACTAATTTACTTGTCTTAATTTTTTAAATGCTTTAACGATTGAGTCAAGAGTTTTATCTTTTCTTTTATAATTTGGTACACGTTAAGTTTTGTAGTGCATTGTGATAGTGTGACCAACTAGAGAGGTGTGTATTAAATTTGATGGATAAGAATGGATGTGGTGTTAGAGGAATTATATGATTCGAAGGATTATATGATTAGAAGTGTTAAAAGTCTATTAGAGGAACATGAACTAGCAATTAAAGACTAAGAGAGACAAAGAAATAGGAATGAAATCATATGCCGTCAAATATCGCACTTCTAGGCAACTTTGACCAAGACTTCTAGTCTTTATCTTGCAATTTTTCACCAAAAATCTTCTACTTTTCTTCTTATTTTGGCTGAACCTACAGAGAGAAAAGAGAGAAACTACTCCAAATTTCTACCTTGATCTTTTCTTGATTTAGTAAGAAAATCAACAAGAAATCTAAATCCAATCCGTAGAAAGTAGCAACAAGGGAGCAAGTATGCTTGTGGTAAAGTAATTTGGAAAAGAAAGCTCTTATTTTTGCATTTTCCTCTTGGGATTTGAAGGTATCATGCTAAGAAACTTTTCTCTCTTTATATATGACTTGTTTATGAAAGTTTTGTGGAGGATTTCGTGGTTTTATGAAGTTGATTGAAATTTTCATCTTTAATTTGTATTTTTCCAACCTTGAGATGAGAAGTTCTATCTTTGATATGAACTTGTGGGTTTTCATATGAGAATTTCTAGCTTGGATATACACTTTTAGCTTAGCTATACAATTTTCTAACTTTAGTTTGCAATTTCCAAGTTAGAGTTTGTGACGATCCCATCTTCCCCTAGAGCGAACCCAAGGGTTTTGGCGGACCGCCTACCCAACTCTCAGCAGGACTCACTCACTAACATTTTTGAAATAGTTTTTCATGCCTCTAGATTAAAATAAAAGTTCCATTCATCCAAGAATTTCAACTTAACTTATAATCCACAAGTGAAACATAGGATTCCATTAACAAAGATTCCAAATACATTTCATCTACAAAAGTACAAGTACATGAATATTATACACACTATTTCACGCTTACTTGCTCCGACCTCCACTCCTGTAAGGAAAACAAAAACTAAAGGAATGAACTAAAAGTCCAGTGAGGTTCCCAAACAAGTAATCAGGTAGATAAACCATGAAAGTATTACATTTAACTATTTGTACAGTAATAAATAGTCGTTCAAGAATCAAACATTCAATCATTGGAAGGATACGTGCTTACTTAGAACCATTCATTCAGTCGCCGACCATTTCCCTTATTCCTCTGACATTTGAAAACATTAAAAGTAAAAACTCCTTCAGTATTCATTTCATTCATTCATTCATTGCATTGCATTGACTGATCAGTTCCTTACCTGATTTCGTGGTCATACTTGTTAGGATCGAAAACAACCTAAGAGGGGGAGTGAATTAGGTTATCTAAAACTAATCAAGTTAAATGACACTTTTTTGTTCAATGTAAAATTTATCTTATTTTCTAAATGATCACTCAATGAAACACTTAATAAGAGAGCAATATCACTTGGGAGAAGAAAAGATATACAATTAAGGTTCACAAGATAGTAAGTAAAATGGGAAGAATTGCAAACCAATTTGACTACCAAACTCCTCTTAAGCTTGAAGATCACTTTATAGAACAAGTTTCTTCAAGTTGATGAAATACAACCAATCTTTGTGTACAAAGGAAGGCTTACTTCCTTCTTACCCCAAACTACACTCGGTTAAGTTTGAAAATTTTACAATCCCACAGGATAACTTTCACAAAACTACACTATTGAAGTATTTTTCTCATACAAGAAAATCTTACACAAATCTTACACCACAAAGAGTACAAATCTTTCTTGTAGAGTGTTTTCTTACTAAAATTACTCTTGATCTTTTGTATTCTCAGTGTGCAAAAATTGCTTTAAGTTTCTGACTATGTGCTATTTATATGAGGTCAGAAAAATGCTCATTATGACTTTCAACGGTTAGAAAGTAGCTGAAAATTCAACTAGCCATTGGGAGTACCGGACATCCAATACAGCCGATGCTTGCGTCCAATAGCAGACAGAGAGTTTGAGAAATCATCTTATTTCTATCGAACGTCTGGTGACAGGTTCTTTGTGCGTCCGACAGCAAACAGAGAGTTTTGAGAAATCATTTTATTTCTATCGGACGTCCGATGGAGACATTCTGTGTCTGATATGATCATCCAGTATTTGCCCTGTTTATCGGACATCCGGTATTGATTTCGTAAGCATCCGACAGCTTTCAATAACATTTGCTCTTGTTTTTAGAATCAAATTTCTTTAGAACGGAAAAGATTTCTTATTGAAAAGATATTAGAAATATCCAATTATTTTGTAAACATCAAAAGACAGGGATCAAGATTATCATTCTCCCACTTTTTAATGATGACAAAACAATGGATAATGATAGAAAAATAAGTACCAATCACATCCAAAACTATTAAGTACTAATCTCATAGCATCTCTCCCTTACAGATATCAGAATAACTCCCCCTTACATATTGCATCCATAACTAGCATTCATTTAGTAATTTAATGATGATCTTGATCCCTGTCTTTTGATGTTTACAAAACAATTGGATATTACCAATCCCTTTTCAATAAGAAATCTCTTCAGTTCTAAAGAAATTTGATTCTAAGAACAAGAGCAAATGTTGTTGAAAGCTGTTGGACGCTCACGAAGTCAATACCGAACGTCCGATAAACAGGGCAAATGCGGGATGATCATATCAAACGCAGAATGTTCCACCAGATGTCCGATAGAAATAAGATGATTTCTCAAAATTCTCTGTTTGCTGTCGGACGCACAAAGAACCTGTCACCGGACATCCAATAGAAATAAGATGATTTCTCAAATTCTCTGCCTGCTGTCGGATGCAAACATCGGTTGTATCGGACATTCGATATTCCCAACGGGTAGTTGACTCTTTAACTACTTTCTAACCGTTGGAAGTCATAATGAGCATTTTTTTGGCCTCATATAAATAGCACATAATCCGAAACCTAAAAGCAATTTTTTCAAACTGAAAATACAAAAGATCAAGAGTAATTTTAGTGAGAAAATACTGTACAATGAAGATTTGTACTCTTTGTGGTGTAAGATTCGTGTAAACTTTTCTTGTGTGAGAAAAATATTTCAATAGTGTAGTTTTGTGAAGGTTATCCTGTGGGATTGTAAAATTTCCTACCTTGATCGAGTGTAGCTTGGGGTAAGGAGGAAGTGAGTCTTCTTTTGTACACAAAAATCGGTTGTATTTCATCAACTTGAAGAAACTCGTTCTATAAAGTGATCTTCAAACTCAAGAGGAGTTTGGTAGTCAAATTGGTTTGCAATTTTTTCCTTTTTATTTACTATCTTGTGAACCTTAATTGTATATCTCTCCTTTTTCCAAGTGATATTGCTCTCTTATTAATTGTTTCATTGAGTGATCATCTAGAAAAGAGAGTAAATTTCATATTGAACAAAAAAGTGTCCTTTAACTTGACTAGTTTTAGATAACGTAATTCATCCCCCTCTTAGGTTGTTTTCGATTCTAACAATTGGTATCAGAGTTTAGTCTCATAAAAATTAAGCTCAAGCGGCTTAGGAGTAAAAATGACATCCAACAATGCCATATTTTTTGAAGGACAATCTGTCACTAAAGCTCCAATGTTTAATGGGTCGAATTATGTGAGTTGGAAGGAAAGAATGATTATTTTCTTGTAATCGATTGATATTGAATTGTGGTTTATTATTAATGAAGGTTCATATGATGCCTCTATAATAGATGAAAATACTCATAGACCTAAACCAAAAATCAGAAATGAATTGACTGGTGATGATAGAGCTCACCTTACGTTAAATACAAAAGCTACGAATGTGTTATATAGTGTTTTAGATTCAAATAAATCTATTAGAGTTAAAGGCTGCAAGTCAGCTAAGAAAATTTGGGATAAACTGAGAGAAATTCATGAAAGTAATGAAAATGTATTGATAAAATATTGTTAGAGAATAAAAGAAATCTATCTTGCTTACTAAATATGAGTCGTTTAAGATGGAGTCTCATGAAAATATTAATAAAATATATTGTAGACTCAATGATCTTATTAAAGATTTAGAAATTCTAGAAAAGAAATACTTCTTAGAAGAGAAAAACAGAAAAATTTTAAATGCTTTGTTCAAAGATTGGAAGAATAAGGTGACTGTTATTGAAGAGACTAAAGATTTGAATTGTATGCCTATTGAATCTCTTATTAATTCTCTAATTTCTTATGAGTTGAAGTTTAAAACTAAGGTACAAGGAGAAGAAAATGCAAAGGTAAGAAGGAGCATTACTCTAAAAGTATCTCAAGATGAAGATGACTCGATTTCCTTGGATGGAGAAGATATGGATGTTGACAACAATACTCTTACTCTCATCACAAAAAGTTTCAAGAGAATTCTCAACAAAAGGAGATTCAGAAAAGGAGAACCTAACAATTCGTTTCCAAGTCAATTCAACAATGCAAGAAACAAAAGAAAGCAAGAGGTCAATAAAAAACAAGACGACAAATGCTATAAATGTGGCCAACCCGGACACTACATGAGTGAGTGTCTAATGAAGAAAAAGAAAAAAGAAAAACTGAACGAAAATCAAAATTCAACAACTTTCAAATCACATAGACTGAATGCAACTCAGATGGTGACATTGAATAGGAAGAAGAATCTGCTCAAATGGCTTTCATGGTCATTGGTGATGATGAGGTAACAACTTGCAACTCTCAACTTGTTAGTGATGATGAAACTGATGATGATCTTGAATCCTTCATTGAGAGATTGCATGATAGTTTGAAAGAATCTTATATTAGAAACAAGGAATTAAAATACAAAATTAGTTTTCTTCTTCAGGATAGTGCACGCCTTTTTCAAGAAAATAAGAAACTGAACATTGAAAATGATTTCTTGAAAAAGAATAAGATTGATTTACAAAATAATCTCGATAGAAAAATAAGGTTTTGTGAAATGTTCAAAGAGGAACAAGGTGATCTGAAAAGAAAAATGGATAATTTGAATGAGTTTCTCCAATATAAGAAACAAAACTGCTTTCAAGAAAATGGAACAAACTCTTATCTTGGCACCTATGAGAAGAAGATATATTCTGGTGCAAATGATTTTATTGTTTATAAGAGAAGACAAGTAAGATTTATTAAATCTGTTTATGCAAATAACTCGTTGGTTATGTGTAGTTTTTGTTATCAAAAAGGTCACATAAAAAGCAATTACTATGTGAGGAAGAACATGAGAAGAGGCATGAAATGCATGTGGATAGTTAGACATGATACTAATTCTCAAGAACCCCAAAATTAAAGGGTACCAAATATTAGTTCTTAATCTCTTGAGTAGGTGAATCTGGTGAACATCATTAAGGAATTAAAGTGGTTCATAGGCAGTGAATGTTCAAGACACATGACCGGTGATCCATCACAATTCATCAAATTCAAACTAAAGTCTAATGGCAAAGTGACATTTGAAAATGACATAAAAATTAAAACAATTGGAGTAGGAGATATTGGTAAGATTGGTGAGATTTTTGTTCATAATATTCTTTTGGTTGATAATTTGAATCATAACTTGTTAAGTGTTAGTCAATTATGTGATAGAAATTTGTTTGTTTTATTCAAGAAGCATGAGTGCTTAGTTTTTTATTCAAAATTTAACATCATTTTCAAAGAAAAAAAATTCAATGACATATATGTTGTGATTCTTGAAAATATTAATTCCTCTAACCTTCAATGTTTTAAAGTTTGAAATGAAAATCCTTGGTTGTGGCATAGAAGGCTTTGAGTGCGTTTGGCCTACTGAAATACTAAATTATTAGTGATAAAAAACCAACTCCTGTTTGGGCAGGTTAAATAAAACAGCAAATGTATTTCTCCTTCCTTCAAACGTACTCATTGCCACGCAAGCAATTTAATGTATTTTTTTGCCCTTTTGAATGGTCCAATACTTCTGACCATTATTTTTGTCCTTTTCTGTCTGTCATTCCAGGTAAGTCGACAATACTCATTTGTGCCAACTACTTACTTTCTCCTTTACTCTTCTAGAACCGCTCATCTCTCTCAACCAAAATATCGACAGTATTTACCATATCTGCATTTCCACCCACAAGTCCCAGGGCTAAGTGTTGTTGATGGCCGAACAATTTTAGCTGAGGGATTCACGGTTGTTCCAATTATACGTTACAATCAGGTGTTGAATCCGTCAGCGACACTCGGATTTAGACTACAGCGGTACAATTAACTGCAATTGGTGACAGACTCCAAAATAATTAAAGCTATTTCCGACACTATCTGTTAGTGTTTTGACGAACTCGATTAAGGGATTTCTGTGGCTTATTGAAGATGGGGTGTATTCGATTTCTGGTGGGCCCTGCTTTTTTCCTTACGTTTTAGTATCTTGTATAAACTTGGATATAAGTGAGGAAGGAACCTCCCTAATGGGAGCTGTAAAAATTCAGGAATTGATCGTTTTCTGTACATTTTTAGTTTTCATGCAGAATATTAAGTGCAGTGTTTATTTACACTCTGATGATGCAGAAACTAGTTTCTTGAATGAAACAAGGTGGTAGGAATCCCAAGTAGCTGAATCTCATAAGAATAAGAATCATGTTAAGTAGTAATTTCCATAATAATTAAGAGAGTCCCTCATATTGGGCATAGAAATGTTTCAAACATGAATCAGTTATGAACATGAGAATTGGAAAGATGTGAAACTTTGCAATAATTAATGAGTTTGAGTAAATAAAATAAAATTTGTAACACAAATGCACAGAGTATAAGATTGATAACTGTGAGAGAACTTATAAAGGAGAAGATCAGGGTATCTTGAGGTAATATATGTCAGAAGGACTCTATCTGCAGTGGAATTTGAATTTCTCCAAGTTAAAAATTTTGGACTAAATTAATTATGTTCATCGTCTCACATGCAATCGTTCAACTGTTGCCTAAGGGCCAAAAGATTATATAACACATATGCATTAGTCTTCTGAATGGAACAGTTTGTTGACATAAGTATGACATCTCACTTTCTTTTGATTATTAATGAATGACTTCATAGCTCTTCATATACAATTCTTCTAGGTTGTTGAATGGGTACAAATTGGGGTGGCAATGGCTGTTGTAGATTATGTAGAACAGCCAATGCACTAGTCGATTTCTGGTTGGTGGGTGGGAGTGATTACAGTTTCCTATCTTAGAAGAACAGGCATTGTCATGTCAAGTTAATTTATTCCCCGTATTGCAACACAGATATCTTGTAATTAAGTTGTATATATGGTGGAAGTGACAGCATGTTCATTCTAGTCCTGTATTTGTATCCTCTAGTTGGTTATTTAACGGTTTCTTTAATGCATTACATACTGAAGTTGTATTTGTTGATCCTACAGTTGTTTGGCCTGCAATGTGTTGTTCATTCAACCCATGAATGCTGCTAAGTGCAAAATTGAATCCCATTGCAAGTCATGTCTAACCTAGTTCAGTGTCATATTCATTCATGTTGTATTAATTGTGCAACCTTTGGAAATTTGAAGCCTTTCCTACTAGCTGCACATCCAATTGTTCTTCCAACTCATCTAGCAGTTCAAATAACTACCAACTGTGTACTTTGCCGAAAGAAGAAATGCGGGACAAAGATATGTATTCGTATGCTTTGATGAAGCCGAGCGCTATGATTACATTGAACTCATTATGGAGGAGCTTCGCTGTGGCAAGCCCCCACAGTGAGGAAGTAATATGCATAACGACTTTGAGAAAAAGATTTAAGAGTGTTCCACCTTGCTTAACTGTCGGTTGTCTGCTTGTGTCAATTTCCTTTGTTTGGTTGAAAATTCTGGAATAGTGGCTGAACTTTACTTGTCAATATCTTGGTTCTACTATTTGACATCCATTCATAGATTGCCTCTTGGTTGAGTGTTCTTTACTGCAATTCCTAGACTTGTGTCTTGAGCTTTAGCATTTGGTAAAAATATGTATACAACGTTTGGTTGACTGTATTTAACTGGTAATGCAAACTCTCTTGTAGAATTAATGGGTGGCATCGGACTTTCCTGTTCTGTATTTAGAATTGAGTGTATTTACAGGTTTGCTTTAATATTTATGGACAATTCATGTTTTGTTATGAATGGGTGGCAATGGACTTAGAAAGCCAATTAATTGTGTAGGTTTTTGGGCCTTATTTTCGAACTGAGTTGTGTAGTAGTGCAGGTGCTATATTAACTGTGAAATTGGTCTCATTAGTGCAGGTGCTATATTAATTGTGAAATTGGTCTCACTATCCATGTGGCCCATGATTACTTGGTCTTTATAAAGGAGACATGGGCAATCATCGTGTAATCCCAATAGTTAAGCCCTATGTTAGGGATTTTCAAGGCTGGTTATCATAGCATTGCACAAAAGGTCCCAGATTTAGACATTTTAAGTTAAAATGGCAATGTACATTAGTTTGTCTTTTTTCTTAATACATTAATGCCAATTTATTATTTAAGGTTCAAACCTTGATTGCATGCTGGTCATTAGTGTCCTATCTAATCAGCAAAATTCTTGATCTGTATTATGTGATGCTAGTCACGATAGGAAGGCAGGAACATATACTCATTGCCTCAACAAAGCCGACAACTTGTACAATTATATTAGTTGCAGCCTGCCGCAGTGGTCAATATCTAGTCAAGCATGGCATGTGAAACAATTGTCCATGGAATCCAATGTTTGAAGGAATGACCTTACCAAAACAAGTTGGAACATGCATTTCTGGAACGGTGGCCCCTTCTGTCAACAAGGGCCCCGTGCTGGGAAAAGAAATCTGCTCCCTAGAGCTCTATATGTTAGTGTCCATGCATATCACTCATATTAAATTTCTCTACTTTGGGGGAAAGTATCAAGGAGCATTGCCTCGAGGACAAAGCTCCCATTCATCGAAGGACATATCACAACGCCCCGTGAGTAGAAGGTTTAATTATCGTATGTTAAATTTTTTTTTCAAAACTAGTACTCCCTTGTTGAGTACTATAAACTCCCTTGTTGCAATTATTGAAGGACAAAGCTCCTTTGTTGTAACTATAAACTCCCTTGTTGTGTACTTACTCCAAAGGATATGGATCGCGTCCAAAATAGTAGTTCAAGTAATGACGAAGCATCAGACGATGACCAAGATGCCTTGCTACTTGGACTTGCAGCAGAGTTGATATTTCTACATCCGTAGACAGAAAGGTATGGAGGACCGAAACTCAAAATTCCACACCATGATGGCTCATTGACAGGGCGCCAATGGGTTGAGGAATTGATCAATGGTCACTACAAACGAATTATCGAAAATTGTCATGTATCGGTTGACAATTTCCTCCTACTTTGTGACATACTAAAGTACAATAATTACGTACCTCAAAACTATCAAAAACAAGTGAAAATCAAAGAGGCACTGGCTATGACTTTGGTAATGGTAAGTCATAGTGCCCGGCAGCGAGTTTTGGTAGAGCGTTTCAATAGATCAACGGAGACAATTAACCGCAATGTAAGGGAGCTCTTACATGGTTTTTGTATGTTTGCTTCACAAATAATTTGCTCTTTTGACTACGATCAGGTACATCCAAGGATCGGGAATTCGACAAAATACTTCCCGTGGTTCAAGGTTAGGCCGTGAATGGCAATATACAAAATGAATAATCCTAGCAGTGGTCTTCCATCTCAAAACTCAAGCCATTGTAAGAGAGAAAATGTAATTTTACATTGTTGGAAAATGTAGGATGTAGTGGGAGCAATTGATGGCACTCACATTCCTGCGTGCCCGCCCTCAGGTCACCAAATAGTGTATACAAATCGACATGAGTTTCAGTCGCAAAATCTACTGGTAGTTTGTGATTTCGATATGTGATTCACATACATATATGCTGGGTAGTAGGGAAGTGCACATGATGTCCAAGTGTTAGATGATGCTCTGTCACACTCGTCAGACTTCCCAATGCCACTTGAAGGCAACTCTGTTGTATTATAAAGTATGCACTTTCCAAAACGAAGGGTTTGTTTTCATGAACGTACGCTGTAGTACTAATTTAAGTATATGTTATTTTTTGGATTGTGTATTCCAAGCATTTATAGTACTTTTGTCACACGTAAGTCCATATATTAGTGGTACTTTTTTTTTGGCTTGTGCTATTAATAAGTACTTATTTGTGTAGCATTTTTTAAAGGTACTTTAAGTACTTCAACAAAATTTCTAATTTTACAGTAAGACGCCAATTTTTTTTTTATAAATCTATGTTTGTACAATTTAACCAAAAGTATTTTAAACCCAGTAGTATAATTTTTAGTGGTACAACATTCATCCAATTATAGTACTATAAAGTTTTCCTAAAAATTATACTGTCATTAGAAACTGACACCTAAGTGTTTACATTTAAGGTAAATACTACCTTGTAGATGCTGCATATAAGAATGTTCCAGGCTTCTTACCGCCGTATAAGAATGTAGCATGGGACGGTCCAGAAAAAGTTTTATTTAATACGCGCCACTCGGAACTTAGAAATGTCATTGAACGAACCTTTGGAGTTTTGAAGAATAGATTTAAATTTTTTAAGGGACCGGTTCCAAATTTTTACATGACGACTCAAGTCAGTGTTGTTATAGCTTGTTGTGTATTGCACAACTTTCTTCGTTTACACCAACCAGGTGACGCCTATTTTCAACTGTACGAGGACGGCAATGTTGGATTAGAGCACTAAGAAGGTGGTGGTGAGTTACTTCATGTTCAGCCATTGAATGCATCCAGGGCTGAGGTTATGGCTTGGAAGGTTAGGCAAGATGCGATTGCAACTAAAATTTATGGCGCGCAACGTAGGAGAAGGCGCTAGAAAGTCAAGAGCGTAATTTGGACCTACGTAATACTAAATAATGGCTGCACCGGGGCCGCTCCAGTTATATTTCAGTTTTTTGAAAGGGATGAAATGGTTGCCAAGCTTTTTTAAAGGGTATCTTGAATAAACTTCTATTATTCTACTATGATGTATCCATTAGACTTGATAATCGTAGAGAAGTTTCGAATGTTTCATGTAATATCCATGCATTTGCGTGGTTTGTATTGGATTAAGCTGCTTTTATCCAAAATTGAATGTTTATTTATAAACCAAAGGTAAATGTGCTCCAATGTGAATGGATTGAGTTTTCCATTGGATTTAATAATTGTTAAACTATCCAAACACCTATTTGGAATATACTCACTAAATAATTGTTAAAGTGTCCAAACACTTATTTGGAATATACTCATGTTGTCCAAACGATTATCTTTCACCCCTACATTTCAAAAAGTCAACAAATAATTATTTGAAGAATTATTCCAAATAATCCACTATCCAAACGCACTCTTTGTCATTTCAACATGGATTTGTTAAAAGAATTTTTCAGAAAGGATCTTGTTAGAGATTTGCCAAAAATTAAGTTTGAAAAAGACAAAACCTGTGATGCTTGTCAATTTGAAAAATAAATCAAAATCTCTTTTAAACCCAAAAATTGTGTTTCTACTTCAAGACCATTGGAGTTTTTACATCTTGATTTGTTTAGTCTTACACAAATTGCTAGTTTGGGTGGTAAGAGATATTGCTTAGTCATTGTTGATTATTCTAGATACACTTTGATGATTTTTCTTGCTCACAAAGATGATCTTTCAAAAATTTCGTTTTCCTATTTACAAAAGTTCAAAATCTGCTTGATTTGAATTTTGTTAAAATTAGAAGTGACAATGGTTTGGAATTTAAATATTGTGACTTTCCGAAATTTTGTGATCACACTTTAGGTATTTTAGGGTCATTTGCACTTTATATTAGGATGCATTTTCAATGTTCTTTTGTAATTTTCTTTTGATGCTTCTGATGCTTTGAACTAAGCTTTCTTTGATATTTTTTTAATGATTAATGGATTTCGATTGATATGAATGTCACTATGAATGTTGGTCTCATTGATGTTTATTATTATTTTTGGTCTCTTTTTGTGTTATTTTTCTATTATTGACTGATAATCATTGCAGCTGTTGTTATTTTTTATGACAATTACTCTCTAATTTTATGATGACAAAAAAGGGGAGAAATTACTGAATAGATGCTAGTTATGGATGCAATATGTAAGGGGGAGTTATTCTGATATGTGCAAGGGGAAGATGCTATGAGATTAGTACTTAATAGTTTTAGATGCGATTGGTACTTATTTTTCTATCATCATCCATTGTTTTGTCGTCATAAAAAAGGGGGAGAATGATGATCTTGATCCCTGTCTTTTGATATTTACAAAACAATTGGATATTACTAATCTCTTTTCAATAAGAAATCTTTTCAATTCCAAAGAAATTTGATTCTAAGAACAAGAGCAAATGTTGTTGAAAGCTGTCAGACACTCACAAAGTTAATACCGGACGTCCGATAAACAGGGCAAATGCTGGATGATCATATCGGATGCAAAATGTCTCCGCCAGACGTCTGATAGAAATAAGATGATTTCTCAAAACTCTCTATTTGCTATCGGACGCACAAAGAACCCGTCACTGGACATCCGATAGAAATAAGATGATTTCTCAAACTCTCTGTCTGTTGTCGGACGCAAGCATCGGCTGTATCGGATGTTCGATACTCCTAACGGCTAGTTGACTCTTCAGTTACTTTCTAACCGTTGGAAGTCAAAATGAGCATTTTTCTGGCCTCATATAAATAGCACTCTACAAGGAATTGAAAGAGGGAACAAACCAAGAGTACTAGCACAGGTATACGCTATAGACAAACAACCAACTCTCGAAATTTTCTTAAAGGGGAGAGAGTGTGAGGACCCAATAATTATTTTTAAATTTTCTCCTATTTTTTAAAAATTAATTTATATTTCTTTTTTAATTTTACTTTACTTGCTTATTTGCAAGCCTTAATTCGATAGTGATTTTAAAGGTTAAGTTAAGATTTTTTCTCTTTTTCTCTTTATATTTTAGTGCATGTTAAGTCTTGTAGATTATTAAGGTAGTTTGACCGACTAGTGAGATGTATGCATTAAATTTGGTGGACGAGAACAAGTGTGGTGTTAGAGAAATTATGCGATTAGAAGTGTTAAAAGTGTATTAGAGAAATCTTAGTTATTTTAGAGATTAAAAACACAAGAGAGACAAAGAGATAGGTTTGAACCATTTGCCGCAATTTGTCACTCATCCCTTAAAGTTTGACTAAGACCCTTTGATCAAAGACTTGTCCTTGCTCTTATTTTAGAAAATTGAAGAAAAATCCATCATCTTTCTTCCTCCCTTTGACTAACTCCCTTAAGCAAGAAAAGAGAGAAAGTTTCTTCAAGTTTCATCTTGATTCATAAGCAGATTTTGTGGGAAAATCAATTTCAAACCCTAAATCCATCCATAGAAGGTTGCAACAAGGAAGGAAGGAGTTTGGTAAGGTGTGTGTACTAAATTTGGTGGATAAAAGCGGATATTAAATAAGAGAAAATATGTGATTAAAAGTGCTAAAAGTAAGTTAGTGAATCATAAGTTAAAACAAAAGTACAAGAGAGGCAAGGAAATAAGATTGAACCGACTCTCGCTGTTTGTTACCAATCGAAGATACCACTCAACCAAGACTTTCTTTCCCTAATCTTCTTATTTTTATTTTATTTTTCTTTCCCTAATTTTATCCTAGAGCTGGCCGAAATTATTGACCAAGAAAGAGAGAGAAAAAAAAGAGGAATAGTGGATGATTGCCAAGTGTTGGCAATCAAAGCTACCTTTGACCAAAAGTTTTCTTCCATTCTTATCTTTCCTAACACCAAAATTCCCTTCATTTTTCTTCTATGTTGGCCAACCAAAGAGAGGGAAAAAGAAAGGAAGACAGCTTTATTTCTCATCTTGATCTTGCCTTGATTGAGTGAAGAATCAACAAGAATCACTAGTTTAATCTGAACAAAGTTGCAACAAGGTGCCAAGGAGGCTTGTAGTGGAATTATTTGGAGAGGAAAGCTTTGATTTTTTCATTTTCTCCTAGAGGTTGAAGGTATTAAGTTGAAAAACTTTCTTTCTCTTTCCCAGCTTGCATTTTATTAGAAAGATGACTTGAATATAGAAGTTTTATGAAAGATAACCTAGATTAGTGAAGATTAGTGAAATTTTTCAACTTTGTATTATATTTTTTACCCATGATATGATGGTATTTAACCTTGATATGCACTTGAATGAAGATTTATATCTTTAATATGACTTTTAACTTCTAAATAAGAATTTCGAACTTTAGTTTCAAATTTCCAGCCTTGGTAGAGAATTTTTCAGTTTAGATATGTGATGTTTATATGCTACAGATAAGTTTAAATTAGTTGATTTTGTATCCTACTTATCCTAGTATAAGAACCCCTTTTATCTTATAACTTGTGGAGTTGATTTGGGCTATTTTGTCATAAAACTTAACTTGAAAAATTTGAGGAAAAAGTTAAGAAAATAGGGGAGATGCTGCCTGTTTTTCTTCTTGTGGGGTAAGTGAGTAAAAGTGGAAGTAGAGGTGTGATTTATGATCAGTTGGACTTAGTTTACTTAAGGATGTTTAAGTTGACCTTTAAGATTTCTAACTCTCATATGACTTTTCTCAAAACACCTGTTACAATCTATTTCTTTGCATGTGTGTTAGTTTTGAATCAAAACAAAGAAGTTTAAGATGGGGAAAAACCTAGTTTTCCAAACTCATAGCTTGCTGGAAAATTTTCGCAGGAAGTCCTGCGCAGTTTTGGAAAATTGACTATATGTTCGTATAGGAAAGTCGGAATCGAGTTCCGATTGTTGCGTTTGAAACTAGACTCATAGAGCTTTCAACGATATAAAATTCAGGGTTTGGTTCAATTCCTATAAATACCAGAAAATCTGCAAAGTTTCTTGAAATCATGACTATCCGATTTTTGTACATGAGACAGCAATGAGTTTGAAATAAAATTTGACTAACCTATGAGCTGAATTTCATAAAGATGTCTTCTAAAGTCTATTAGTGTTTCGAGTCTATTTTCTAATGGTGTAAGTTTTGTGATTTTTCGACCTACGGGACTCAAATTATGCTTTTTCAAAAAATGTCACCAAAGTTGGGAATTTTGTCAAATGAATTGAGTGGGATTTGGTAAACTTTTCTAGGTTTTAAACCTTAATTTGGTGTGATTTTGAATGCTTAAATTGCTCTCCTCACTTTTAGAATACTTGTGTTGGATTTATCTTTAAGTCTCGAGCTCAAAGTGAGAAGTATATGGAATACCTTGGAATACTAGACGTGTATGTTTTGGCTAGTTGAAGCTACGAAGTTTAAACCTATTGTGATTGTGAATCTTGCCTCAGGGTTTTGGTAGCGATCAAGGTTATCATCTAGAGAGTTGACGTTTAATCTACTGATATCGGTGAGTGTTCCTTGTATGTTGTGCTTCCAATGACTAAGTGGGAATGTTGTGAACGTTTGTTTGGATGTTAAATGCTTTTCAATTATTGTTAAATGAATTTTCAGTGGACGAGTGTGTATTTTATCGCACTCGACCTAAGGGAATGCGAATTTTCAATGTCAAATGATTGAATGTTACTTGTGCATGAATATAAACCTTTGGCTGAATTGGGCCCTTGTCCTTCGTTGCCAGTTGACTCGAGCCATAAGCGGACTCGGTCGAGTGGTTGGTGACCCTGGGACAGTGTTTGATATACTCGAATATAACCACGAAATTAGGTGAAGAACTGGTCAGTGAATGCAATGCAATGAATGAATGAATGAATCAAATGAACACTGAAGGAGTTTTCACTTTTAATGTTTTCAAATGTCGAAGGAATAAGGGAAATTGTCAGCCACTGAATGACTGAATGAATGGCTTCAAGTGAGCACGTATCCTTCCAATGACTGAATGTTTAATTCTTGAATGAATGTTTATTACTGTGCAAATTGTTAAATGTAATACTTTCATGGTTTATCTACCTGATTGCTTGTTTGGAAATCTCACTAGATTTTTAATTCATTCCATTAGTTTTTGTTTTCCTTACAGGAGTAGAAGCCGGAGCAAGTAAGCGTGAAATAGTATGTATAATCTTTATGTACTTGTACTTTTGTAGATGAAATGTATTTGGGATCTTTATTAATGGAATCCTATGTTTCACTTATGGATTGTAAGTTAAGTTGAAATTCTTGGATGAATGAAACTTTTATGTTAATCTACAGGCATGAAAGATTATTTCAAAAATATTAGTGAGCGAGTCCTGGCAAGAGTTGGGCAGGCAGTCCGCCAAACCCTTGTCTTCGCCCCATGGGAAGGTGAGGTCGTCATAGGTAGTTGTTTATGTGCTATGTACATGCCAAATTTAGATAGCTTTTGTGGCCTAAAACATGTACCATTTGTCCCTATAATACGTGGTCTTGATTGATATTAATTTGCCATGAAACTAGGATTGAAATTTGAAGAGTAATCTTGAAGAAATTAGGGGAGATGTTGCTGATTTTTCTCTCTCATCGCTTAAGTAAGCGAGAGTGAGAGATGTGAATTTTGGATGGTTTGCACTCACCTTGTTTAAAGTTGCTTGAATCCACCTTGATTGTGACATACAACTTGTATTTTGCCAAAAATCAAGCATTTTACGAGGGAAGTAATGGTTACTTCAAACATGTTTTCTAGTTGCGCGTCTTTGATTTTAAACTTGAAGGTTTTAATCGTTTTTCATCCAAAAGTCGTGCGTATACCTCACATGTTTTTGCAGAGTTTCATGAGCTCTATTTGCATGATTTTTCCTTCGATACTTGTAAGCAAAAAGGTGTGTGTATTTTGAAACCCTGTTTGATTGCATTTCGTTATATGATATTTAATCGCAGATTTTGAGTGTGGCTAGGACGTAGACATTGAACTTGACATATCTAGACCTTAATTGGTTGATGAGTGTCTCTAATTGCATGGTCGAACCTGCTATTTGAATGCGATGCTTTCTTATTGTGATTTGATAGTACTTGACTTGTTTGATTGGGTAAAGGTATACTTTACCGCGTTTGTCCTAACTTGACTAAGTACTGTATACTGTTTACAAGTGAATTGATATATATGTGTATGACTTGATAGCTGCCTGAAATCCCAAACCCCTATTGGTTAGTTAGTCAAATCGAGCTGGCAAGGGTTTGATCGAAAATATTGGTGAACCATAGGTACTGTTTACTATTTCTCTACTGTTCATTGTGTAATCCACTGGATGTGATCCACTAGATTCGGTATACTCGAGTATTACTGCCATTGTTGTCATTGGAGTTCGGACCCTGCAGGGGATTTGATCGGTGAACGGAAACTGGAGTTAAGTGGTGCACTACTAGACTTTGTTATAGCACTTTTAGGATTGACGGAGTGTCAACTGATCCTTGACAAACTGTTGCCAAATGAGCTCGCAAGAGCGAACTGTATCTTTATATATAAAAGAGTTGATTGCCTAATTTACTTATTACTTAAAGTGCTAATGCTTACTCTTATGAGTTTTTACTCCCTTTTTACTTCGAGATATCAGGTTAAATAGAATTGTCAACTTGCTACTTGTCTTGCATGGTGTCTTGGAACCTCGCTGAATTTTAACTCACTCCATTAGTTTGTTTTCCTTACAGGGGCGAGAGAAAGGACATGTGATTGGAAGAAGGCTGAGATTTTGTCTAGACCTCTTTGATTTTGTAATAGTGCTAGTGCTCTTCTAGAGTTAGTAACTCAGTTTCAGTTTGAATTTTTTGTTATATTTTGGGCCTGTATGGATATTTGCAGTAATTGAATGTATATATGCTAAGTGTAAATGTTACGGCTCCCCTTACTCCTGAAGTCATGACTCGTGTTTCTAAGGGTTGTGAATGAGTCCTGGTGAGAGTTAGGCAGAGGGTCCACTAAACCCTAGAGTAAATCTTAGAGTGAGATAGGGTCATTACAGGTGGTATCAGAGTCTAAGTTTGAATTAGCCTGAGAGGATCGCGTGAGAGCCTTGTTTTGTGACGGTTTAAATATCAGTGTTTAACTATAAAACCCTAAAATTCTAGGTGGTGAATCTTGCTTCATTTGTCTCAGTTTCTTATTGTTTTGGTGCTTGGTTATAATGTAAATAATGGAAAGAGACAGTGGGAATGGGAGTTCTGAGCGATCTCGTTGAGTGCTTAACTATCAGGAACATCCAGGAGAGCCTGTTCACCATTGGGCTTCGGGGCATAGAGTAAGACACTGTGATTGTTGAAGGATTTACTCTTATCCTGATTAGATAGTCCTAACCATAGCGGATGAGAGGGGAAGATTGGCTAGTGCCAGTCGTAGTGCCCAGATGGAAGTTGAGCGCCTGAGAGCAGTTCTACAGATGCAAGGGGTTAGAATTCGAGAATTGGAGACTTCTATTTTTGAGGAACATGAACGAACTAATGCTTTTCGAGAGCAAATACAAGCGGTCAATGGTCGTCTCATTCAGATAGTGAGAGAAGTGAGGGACTGAATGGAAAACATCTTAATTGAGTGTGAAGTGTTTGTTGAAAAAATAGTACAAGTGAATGTGGCAGAGGAAAGTCAAGGGATTGTAGTCGCTAATGAATCTGACCTTGAACCTGAGAAATGTCAAGCAGAGCCTGAGAGAGAAGTGGAATCAACTGATTCAGTAATGAACTAATCTAGGGACGTAGAACCTTAGAATTGTAGGATGTGTTATAGGGTAGTTGGGAACAACACGTCATTTTTCTTATTTTGCTTTTGTTATTGACATGTTAAACCTGATGTACATAGTACTTGTTTTTGTTTTATGTACTTTGATTTTGACATGTGTGCTTGACTTTATTAGGTTGACATATACTGTATTTCATGACCTGGTATTTAAGTTTGTTATGGTTTCTATATATATATTGTATTTTATTTTACGTATGTTTCATTATTTTGCCTTCATGGTTTGGAAATGCCTTCTGCTTAACTTTATAGCCGCTTTATTTTTGTTTATGTATATGTAGTTTATTCTAAAAAAAGGTATGGAGTGTAGAACAAATCAAGGACATGGAACTAGTCGTGAATGTGGAATTAGACAATCACCGGAATCGAGGGATGAAAGAGAAGTGACGGTCAAACAACAACGTGAACCAAGAGGTAAAATAGGATATCAAGTAGCGATGGCCATACAATGAATAACTGATCTCTTATCGCGATTGGTAAAGCAACAGAGTCAATCCCCTGTTAACCAACCTAAGGACCCTGAGATAGGAGAAGATAGGGTTCTAGAGCGTTTTTAAAAGTTCTCTTCTCCTAAATTTTTTGAAGGGCCAAATCCGGACGTGATGGAGAATTGGTTGGAACAGATGATTAATATTTTTACAACTTTGAACTATCCACAGAAAAGGCAAGTAACTTTTGTTGTATTTCAATTTGAAAGACCAGCCCGAACATGGTGGAACGTGATTAGGGTTAAGTGGGAGAGAGAACAAACAGCGTGAATTTGGTTAAATTTTGTACGGGAGTTAAATGAGAAATATTTCTCACCCTTAGTCCAAGAGAAGAGGGATGATGATTTTATCAAATTGCGTCAGGAAAGGTTAAGTGTATCCGAATATGAAACACAGTTCACCAAATTGTCCAAATTTGCTCCTAAATTGGTAGCTATAGAGTAGAGAAAAGTGAGACGGTTTGTACAGGGGTTGAATATAAAAATTCAAGAGGCTTTAGCAGCGGCTCAAATCAATATATTCACAGAAGTTCTTGAGAAAGCTTAGAGGATTAAGAATGCGAGGGCCCAAGTAAAGACTTTTCATACAAGAAAGAGGGGTGCGCCTAATAGTGGCTAAGGGCAAGGACAAGGTGAATGCAGTATGCCACCTCTTAAAGTGGGATGAAGAGCTGGTGGTGTGAGACTTTTGGGGATATCCAAGAGAAATTCTTTGAGAGGAAACCAAGTGTGAGTTCTGACTAAAGAAAGTATCATTTCTAAACTATATAATTTCAAAAGATGGACTCACCGTGGATCCGGTCAAAGTAGAAGCTGTGGCCAAGTGAAAATAGTCAGAGAATGATACAGAAGTTCGTAGTTTCCTAGATCTAGTGGGGTATTACTGTCGGTTTATAAAAGATTTTTCAAAAATTGCAAGGCCTTTAATAAATTTGACAAAGAAGTAGAGTAAATTTTTTTGGGATACTAAGTGTAAAACTGTGACAGCCCCACCTCTCCCTAGGGCGAACCCTAAGTATCAGTGGACTGTCTGCCCAGCTCTCGCCAGGACTCAGTCGTTCAAAGAACAACTATCATTAATGAAGCAATGTAACATCATCCACTCACAGAAATTGAAACCCTAATTCAAGCATAATCCCTAATCCAACATTTCAGCTTAGCACATATATCATCATGTCAACTTACCACACTTTACTCCAATTTACATAATAAAACCATACTTAAGAAATTAAGCTTACAAGTCTGCTTAAAAGGAAGTCACAACCTCAAAACGCAAAACGGCAAAATAAAGCTAAGTATGCCCTTGATCAAAAGCCTTCCCGCTCTGTTAAGGAAAACAAAGGGAATGGGGTGAGCTAAAGCTCAGTGAGGTTCCAAGTAAAACAAGTAAGCACATAGCCAAATAAGAGCACAGAAATAATCAAATAAATATCACACAGTAGGATAACAGTTTAATCACAGTTCAATTCAAGGATACGGGTGGCTTTCAAAAGCCAAAGATCCACTTCAGCTTGATCATAATTGCCTCCTGTTGACACTCCGTCAACATTTGTATGCATAGTATAAAAGGGTCCGTAGAACACCACTTTCACCAGTCTCCGTCCACCAATCTACCCCCCACCGGGCCCGCACTCCATAAACAGTAGTTTGGTAATACTCAAGTATACCAGGAATCCGAGTTCCAATGCTCAAGGATTCCAATGAAACAGTATCAAGCCGAAGATTTTATCACTGGTGGTGCTGGACAACACAACAAGCAGCACAACGGCTATGCTTCACCAGGAACCTCCAAGCAAGATTCAATTTCCAGTGAACAATAAACAGTCCTCAAGGTTTATCGGCCTTCTCGACCAAGCCCTTGCTGGCTCGATACAACCGACTCACCTATGAGGTTGGGTACCCAAACAGTAACAGTAGTTGAAGGGATATCACCCTAACAACTCATTCATAGTCACAATTAAAATTTCACATCACAGTGTAACAATATATAGAGCCTCAGTGGAAATCAAGGAAGGTCGAGTGCGATAAAGTACACACTCGCTTCCAACTTTAATTAAAACAGTGATTGGCTCAGTCAATAGCACATCAAGGTTTTCACATATACAAGTATCCCACATAACAAGTAGCAGGTCGTGGAACACTCACCTGTCAAACAACAGTCATTATCAACTTCAAATGATTCAGTTACAGTCACCTCCGTTTCCCGATCCTAGGGCAACGAATGAAAATGATAACAATAAGATTCGTTTCTCACTAAATTATAGGTTCATGAAGAAGCTAAGTAACTAAGGTAATCTACTTAATCCTTCATGTAAATGAGGTCCAAAGTATAGTAAAAGTTCATGAAAATACATGTTTAGTGTTCATATGATTGCTTGGTAAAGAAAGGTTTCATTTAAATTCAAAGGTTTCATTTTCGGTTTGAACAGTGTCGGCCGGCCAGTCTCAGGAAAACGGTCACGGCTCATTGTAGGAGAGTCGGAAGTAGGTTTTGTCAGTTGCGTTGGAAACTAGGTTCATAAGGCTAAATTTGTCTAGAAGAAACCATTTCCAAAATCCCAACATAAGTAGCTCCAAATTAAGAGACCAAATGAAATTTCTGGACTGCCACGGATGAACAGTACCGCCCAGGCAGCCGACTTCCATGACTTGCCACGGATCGCTCAAGACGAACCAGAAAATGAGCTTGGTACCGTTTTAAAGCACTAAAAGTCTAATTTCAAATGCCACAAACGGCACTCAATTCCGATTAGTGAGTAAAACGTTATGGCCTTTACAAGATTGCTGGACAGAGAGTTTCTGGACCTAGTCCAGTTTTGTCCCTTTGCTTGCAACTCAAAATTTACTCAACCAAATTGGCTAATTTTTTGTAGACAACCTCTACACACATAAACCAACATATATCACTCACATTTGTAGCCAAAATATGCATGAAACATCAGGGCAAAATTCGGAAAGCAAGCTGGACAAATTTCGGTCAGCACACTTAATTCTTTCTCAACTTTCACTCTTCTCATTATTTTCACTTTTTGCATATCTCAAGTATTACATCTGACCATATAGGGTTTTAAAGCATATCAATACCTCATAAACATACATGAATAAGGGTTGAACATTTCATCAAACACTTGGTGTGCATACTAACAATTCATCCACTACTTGTTTAATTCAAGGGGTTAACTTCTAATTCCAACCACAATAACTTGCAATTCATGATTAGAGCTTATAGTAGATAATCTAACACATAAAAAGCCCAAATTAAAGAATACTTACCTTACTTACAAGGTGTTCAAATCACCAAGAAATCCACCAAGTAGAAGCTCCAAGGTTGGAATTCAACACCAAAAACAAAGAAAGCTTCCTTGCAAACCCTAAATTCTTCTCTTGAATTTTGGTCTTTGATTTGTTTAGGTAAGAAAACCTGATTTGGGAGCTCTCTCTCTCTCTCTTCCTTGAGCTGAAATTTAGCCAACACTCAAGAAAAAAAAAAAAGGCTTTGGCTAGTTTAAATAATCTTCTAATCTTGGTTCCAACAAGATACTTGGCTAAGGTTTTGCCACATGTCCACTTACTTGTCCCATTCTTTCTTAATCTTTGACTAATGGTGTCTTAGCCTTTCCAAATGCACCAATCATTCTTTAACACTTCTAACTAACCTTTCCAAGTGCACCAATCATTCTTTAACACCTCTAACTAACCTTTCCAAGTGTACCAATCATTCTTTAACACCTATAATCCTACATGTAAGATCTCTACCACTAATATAAAGACACTTGGTAAAATGCAAGTGGTGTATAATTAAAATCAACTCAAGAAAAAAATGTTTTATTACAAGTAAAAAGGAATGAAGTGTAATGCATGAAAATTATTATAACACCTAGAAAATATAATGTAAGGACATATAATATATGATTTAAATCCTAGGATAAGGCTAGAATAAGGCAAATAATTTGGGGAAATTATATTTTAAAGTGAGAGTCAATACAAGGAATTTGTTGTAACACATTGTAAAATATAATGCTAGGCATATAAGAGGTGGTTTAAATCTTGTTGCAAGGCATGTAGTTTGGGGAAATTGTATTTTAAAAGTGAGGGTTCTCACAAAAACCAATTTTCAAGAGTTTAAGAACCGATTAACCATGGCACCAATATTAACTCTGTCGAATGGGAAGGATAGTTATACAATATATACAGATGTTTCGAAAGAATGTTTGGAGTGTGTCTTAATGCAAAATAAGTACGTAATTACCTATACCTCTTGGAAGTTAAAACCTTATGAACAAAATTATCCGACCCATGATTTACAACTTGCAGTTGTTGTATTTACTTTTAAAAAATGACAGCATTACTTGTATGGTGTGATTTTTGAAATGTATACAGCCAATGAGAGTCTTAAATATATACTCTCTCAAAAGGAATTGAACTTGAGACAACGTTGATGGATGGAGTTTTTGGAGGATTATTACTGTATCATTAATTATCATCCTGAAAAAGTTAACATAGTAACGAATGCTCTAAGTCGAAAGGCTCAACTAGTAAGTTTAATGATAAAAGAATGAAACCTGTTAAAGGATGTTAGTTAATGGAATCCGTGCCTCGAACGACAGAAAGTTATTTTTGAAAATATTATGATGAAGTCGACATTATTGGACCGTATTAAGGAGACTTAAAAGAAAGAATCAATGGTGCAAAGGTGGCTAGAGAAGGTACAACAAGGGAAACTTTCCGATTTCAATCTAGTTGGAGTATATTGAAGGGACATATGCATCTTGGTTGTAATTTCTTTCCCTTTCCCGCTTTGATCCTTCCTTTTAATGGAGTGACCTTAAGAAATATTGTCTCCAATTTCAAATTCTAAATTTTTTCTCCGATGATCAGTATAAATCTTTTGTTGACTTTGAGCCGTTTAAAACCTCTGACGAATTACCTTTACCTTTTCATATGTCTCCTCAACCCACGGTATTATCGTCGGATCCATAATTTTTCTCTCCCCTATTTCATCCCAATGAATCGGTGAACTGCACTTTCGTCCATAAAGCGTCTCATATGGTGCCATTTCAATAGAAACATAATAACTATTATTATAAGCAAACTCAACTAATGTCAGATATTGGTCCTAACTTGATATGACGCATTTTTGTTATATATTCTGTAATTAATTCCATTGCATTATTCTATCAAATATGCGATTCTACTCACTTTTAAAAATTTATATTTATTACAGGGAGTGGAACAAATACCATAAAAAGATGTCAATTTGACGGTAGTTAGCAAAAGAGTTTGAGTGGTAATAGGAGACACGAGATCAATTGAAGACAAAATTGAAGATTGTTTCCTTATCTGATAATGAAAGTACGGTGGATTAGGAGTAGTAGGACTCTTTCCTTCTATTTTCTCTTGGTAGCCATATAGGACAAGAAAAAAAGGGAGGAAAAATGGCAATCAATCTTGACTCCTTTTTGGCTATTGACTTTTTCGCCTTTTAGTGGCTATTGGTTCCATCGTATGTGAGAACCAAGTAGAAACAATTAGTCATTTGTTTAACTTTGCAACTTTTGACATTATTCTTATTCCATCGAATTGATTCATCTCAATTGAGAGACGATGTACGCGGCAATTGCTTCTACAATTTTGCGTGGGGTTTTTTCAACGGAGATGAATTAAGTCTATACTTCTAGTCAAGGAACAACGGAGGATTTGACTCAACTTAAATTGTGAGATCTAACTGATTTCAATTTTTCTATTATTTCCTGATATTCGTATATTTCCTGCTTTATTTTCTTATGATTGTTATATTATTCAATTGTCTCGGGTCCGAATGTTAGATTAATTCAATAACCTAGAGTCAGTTAGAATAATTAAATCTGTAATTGTTTGATTGTTCTAAATTTGTGACAACTGGCTTAATCGGGGTTATGCTAGGGAAATATATGGACTAATTTGTAAGCAACCCTCGTAGCGTATTGTTTGGTTAGAACAGGATTTCTCTAAATCTTAAAGCAATTGTGAAATTTAATTCTACGGTCGTACCTAGAATTAATTTTGCAATTAGATTAATAGCTAACGGTCGTACCTTAACTATTGATAATTACGGAGAAATTGATTGCCATCGCTTGTGTGACAGTTATAACTTATTTATCAGTTTATATGTGAAATTATTCCTACATCGATGATCAATTAGGAGAACCATTTTCGAAGTTGCTTCTTAACTAAAGCCGTCCAATACTATTTGAGTTTTTATAGTCTGCCATTTAATTTTTAGTTAATTGCAATATTCGATTAGCATAGCTTATTGTTAATTTCTCTAAAATCCCCCCATAACTTGAGCTTTAGTAGCAACGAATTACTCTCAGTTTTTATGGATTCGATCTTACTTACTCTATATATAAATTAACAAGTTCTCGTGAATAAATTCTGATATATCAGATTTAGCAAATTTTTTGGAGTTAGGGTGAATCTAGTAACTCACTGTATATTCAGAATCCCTATTCCAGTACTAGAATTGACTCGAAACTGCTATTGTTGACAAGTAGGATTATCATTATTATTATTACATAGGCTCGACAACCTGTCAATTTTTGGCATCGTTGCCAGGGAACTAGCGTTAGTTAATTTGTTCCTCTTTAAGTTCATTCTTGTTTTAATTTTTTTATTTTTTTCTTGTTTATGTCTCGATCTTCTCGTACAGGTGAATTGATTTTTGATCCTGAAGTAGAAAAGATCGCTCGGTTAACGCGAAAAGAGACCAGACACTCAAAGAAGAGCAATCTAGTACTGTATCTCAAAGACTTGATCTAAAAGTTGAATCAACAAGTTTGCTTTGCAATACTTCGAGTGACCTGAATTGAGAAGAAGTCACTATGGCTAATGCATAGACATTAAGTGAGTTGACTACTCCAAATTTAAATCAGCAACCCTTATGCATTACTTTTTCGAATTTAAATAATAACACTTCGTTTGAGTTAAAATCTGGTATAATTCATCTTTTACCATCTTTTCATGGTTTATCAGGTGAGGAGCCTCATAAGTACTTGCAAGAGTTCGATATTGTTTGCAATAGTATGAAACCCCAAAAATTACGGAAGAATAGATAAAAATGAGGGCATTTCCCTTCTCTCTCAAGGACGCAGCAAAAGACTGGTTGTATTACCTATCTCCAGGTAGTATCACCACTTGGGAGCAACTGAAGAAAAAATTCTTGAAAAAATATTTACCTATTTTTCGAGCTGCAAGTCTGAGAAATGATATATGTGATATCAAACAACATTCAGGAAAGTCGTTCTATGACTATTAGGAAATATTCAAAAAGTTATGCATCAAATGTACTCAGCATCAAATAAGTGAGCAATTGCTCATCCAATACTTTAAGAGGTTACTTTTTAGAGACAGGAGTGTTATTGATACTGTAAGTGGAAGGGTGCTGGTGAACAAGACTCCTTTAGAAGCATGGGAGTTAATTGAAGGGATGGTCGAGAACTCATAGCAATTCAGTACAAGGGAGGATGTCCCGATACGTAAAGTAAATGAAATAGAGACATTCGCTATCCAACAACAGTTAAATGAGTTAACATCATTTGTTAGGTAGTTGGCTGTGAAAAATGCACCACAAGCCAAGGTGTGTGGGATTTGTACTGCCATGGATCATTCTACAGAGATGTGCCCAATGATTCAAGAAGAGAAGACGGAGCAAATAAATATGGCTGGCCACGCGCCGGGCTAAGAAAGCTGTATGATCTGTACTCGAACACCTACAATCCAAGTTGGAGAGATCACCCTAACTTTAGTTATAAAGGAAATAGACAATCAAATTTTGCATCAAATAGACAGCAAGGGTATCAACAGCAAAACCCACCTCGGTAGCCACCACCTCTTCCAAACTCTAGGCCGTCTCTAGTAGAAATGATGAAACAGTTAATTGCTAATCAATAAAAAATGGATTCTGACCTACAGAATATAAGAAATCAAGTGGGATAGATGCAAGCAATGCATAGTTAGATGATTCAGATGGCAATAGCAATCAACTGCATGGAATCCCAAGTTCAAGGAAAATTGTCGTCCCAACCTGAATTGAACCCAAGAACGTAAGTGCAATGGCCTTAAGAAGCGGGAAGGAAATTCAGGGACTCGAACTTATGATTCCAAAGGATAAAGATGAAGAAAAAATTGAGAAAAAGTTTGAGAAGGAGGACAGAAATAGCAAAAATCCAGTGGTACTCTCTAACCCAATCATTGAGGTTAAAACTAATCCGCCTCCTTTTCTAACAGGTTGGAGAAATCGAAAAAACAAGACAAGGATGCAAGGTAGAGACCAACATTCCTCTGCTAGATGCAATTAAACAAGTGCCAAAGTATGCAAAGTTTTTTAAGGATTTGTGCATCAATCGAAGAAGGCTAAGGGGAGACGAAATGCAGGAATCCAAATATGTTTACTATCCCCTGTGGGATAGGTAATATTTTGATTAGAAATACCATGTTGGATTTAGGAGTATCAATCAATGTAATACTTCCCTGAACCTAGGTCCGTTAAAAAAAATTGGGATAATAATCCAATTGGCTGACAGAACAAATACATACATTGATGGGTTGGTCGAGGATGTGTTGGTTAAAATTAATGAATTAGTATTCCTAACAGACTTTTATGTACTTGACATGGATGATGAACATTCTCCCGACCCCTCGTATTTGCTATTAAGTAGACCTTTTTTAAGTACAACCCATACAAAAATTGATATTAATAAGGATACCCTATCCATGAAATTTGATGAAAAAATTTGTTCATTTCTTTGAGACCATGAAATACCCATCGAACTCTAATTTCAGCTCTATTTTTCTGTGAATGCTATTGACCATGCGGTGCAAGAAGTATTTGAAATTGTTGGCAAGGACGAGTTAGAAGTTGCTTTAACCAAGCACCTCGAAGAGTACGATTGGGGCATTGCAATCGCTGCCAATCATGACGATAAGGTATGAGCTCGCACCTATTTTTGTGTCCGAATCTCACCAAAGGGTATTATCTTCTGTATTACGGGCACTTGTATTAGAGTTGAAATCTCTGCCGAAACATTTGAAATATACATATTTGGACGAGAAGGAAACGCTTCCGGTGATTATCTCGGCAGGACTACCGAAAACACAAGAGGATAAGCTAATCCGAATTCTTAGAGAGCATAAGCAAGCAATCGGATGAACCATCGCCGATATCAAAGAAATCAGCCCATCTGTGTGTATGCATAGAATTAGATTCGAAAAAGATGCCAAACCTGTATGGCAAACTCAAAGGAAGCTCAATCCCCTCATGATTGAAATAGTGAAGAAAGAGATATTGAAGTTACTAGATGTAGGGATCATATGCGCAATATCAGACAGTCCGTGGGTGAACCCGATACAGGTAGTTCCAAAGAAGACAGGAGTGACAGTGGAGGCCAACCATAGGAGTGAGCTCGTGCCAGTGCGTAAACCCACCGGATGGAGGCAGTGTATCAACTACCGTAGATTAAACGCAGTCATGAAAAATGATCATTTTTTCCTTCCTTTTATTGACCAAATGATTGAGCGATTAGCTTATCGGGTTTACAATTATTTTTTGGATGAATTTTCAGGATATTTTCAAATTGTAATCGCACTGGAGGATCAAGAGAAAACGACCTTCACGTGCCCGTTCAGAACCTTTGCATATAGACGGATGCCATTCGGATTGTGTAATATCCCTGCAACATTCCAGAGATGTTTGGTGAGTATTTTTTCAAAATATGTTAAAAAATTATTGAGATTTTCATGGATGACTTTAGTGTATATGGTGATAGTTTCGATAATTATCTAGATAACTTGAAATTGATCTTGTTGAGATGTATAGAGACTATTCTCGTGCTTAATTGAAAAAATATCATTTTATGGTTAAGTATGGAATAGTTTTAAGCCATGTAGTATCCTTAAAGGATATTGAGGACGATCAGGTTAAAATAGACATTATATCTGCTTTACCTTACCCTGCGAGTGTGCGGGAAGTGCGTTCTTTTCTTGGACATGCAGGTTTCTACCAAAGGTTCATCAAGAATTTTTCGAAGGTTGGAGCTCCTCTGTTCAAATTCTTACAAAAAGACACGGCCTTCGAGTTCGATGTCGAGTGTGAGAGAGCATTCGACAAGTTAAAGAAACTATTGACATCGCCACCAATCATCTAACCTCCTGACTAGAATCTTCCATTTGAGATCATGTGCGATGTCAATGACCATGCAGTGAGAGCTGTGTTGGGACAAAGAGTAGGAAAAGTGGCTCATGCCATCTACTATGCATCAAGGGCTTTGAATGGAGTTCAATTGAATTACTCCACTACTGAAAATGAGCTCCTTGCAATTATGTTTGCTTTAGAAAGGTTCAGGTCATATTTATTAGGTGCTAAAGTTATTGTATTTTCTAATCATGCAGCGTTGAGGTATCTAATGATCAAGAAAGATGTGAAACCGAGGCTCATAAGATGGATATTGCTCCTGCAAGAATTAGACCTAGAAATAAGGGATAAAAGAGACTCGGAGAATTTGGTAACTGACCATTTAAGTCGCATACCAGTTGGAGAGGAGAACGTGCCATTGCAGGATACATTTCCTGATGAACAATTATTTTATTTAAAATCTCAATTGCCTTGGTATACTGATTTAGTTAATTATCTAGTAACTGGTAATTTACCTGCAGGTTGGTGTAAAGCAAAAAAGGACAAGTTGAAAAGCGATGCCAAACATTTCATATGAGACGACCTTTACTTGTGGTAGAGATGCGTTGACCAGGTGATGAAGAGGTGCGTAAGTGAAGCCGAATTTCAGTGGGTTTTAACTATTTGTCATCCTTTTGCCTGTCGAGGCGGCGCATAAGGTATTAGAGAGTGGATTTTACTGACTTTCGTTATTTAAAGATGCATATTTATTTTGTAAATCCTGTGATCAATATCAAAGGGTAGGTAATATAGCCCGTAAAGACCATATACCCCAAATCCCAATGATTTTCGTAAAAATTTTTTATGTTTGAGGTATAGATTTTATGAAGTCTTTGCCTACATCGTTTGGTTATATATATATATTATTGACAGTTGATTATGTTTCCAAATGGGTGGAGGCTAAAACCACTCGGACTGATGATTCGAAAGTGGTTTCAAATTTTATTAAGTCCAATATTTTTGTACGTTTTTGGATGCCAAGAGCCATTGTTAGTGACAGGGGGACACATTTCTGCAATAAAACCATAGCTGCGTTATTTCGAAGATATGGTGTACTCGACAAGGTATCAACATTAACGGGTATTTTACATACGTGCAAGCTAAAAAATACCGAATTACACCCGTTCACTGCAAGTATACAGATCAACTAGTAGTTTAGGGTATATATCGGGTCGATCCCACAGGGAAGAGTGAACAATTATCGGTATTACTAAAGCTTCTCTATTTTTAGACTATCAATGAATTATAACAAATTTATCCTACTGAAATTATACAAAATAACAAATAAATGCTCCTTAGGTTGTGGTATCCCTAACTACTCATGCAAGTGCTATATTTGGATCATTGAATACTACATCTATGCTAGTTATGGTGTAATTTCCTTAACCATGTGAAACTTACTTTCGTAGTGAATCAATTATACTTATAACTAATCCATACCTATTCTCATGGTTATGAAATTAGCTACAAGTTCATTTCTTCAGTGAAATTACATGAAATGAATCAATGAAATGAAAATGCGACGATTTGGCCAAACAGAGTTCAAAAAGGGTTTTTTGCATGAAAAATGGAGTCGCAACTTGGTATGGAGTTAGGGTGTACCAAGTCACCCAAAAAATGAATTTTTTTGAAAAGCAAAGTAAACAAACCCCTTTTTAAGAACTCTTATGTCTACGTAACCAAAGAAAGGGATCAGGGGTCACATTTGATAAGGGAGAAGGCAAAGGCAATGCCTAAGGTACTCCCTTACCCTAGCCAAAGCTAGTTGCGCGATTTAGCCCCACGTTTTCTAATTCTTCTACCCAAAATATGCGTTGCATGTTGGATATGACTAATGGATATGAAAAAGAAATGCAATCCTAAATCTAAAATGTCTCTTACGAGACTTTTTGGTCCCAACCACATGAGCTGTGGTGGCCAATGAGGAAAGTCCTCGTAAAGGTCGCGAATGATGCAAATGAAGACTCAAGTATGAGTGTAAGTGTGCAAATGTAAGAAATTGCAAAAATAAAAACAAATGTAAGTGCAAGTGTGCAAATGTAAAAAGAGTGCATGTGTGCAAATGTAAAAAGAGTGCATGTGTGCAAATGTAAAAAGAGTGCATGTGTGCAAATGTAAAAAGAGTACATGTGTGTCAATGGAGAAAATAAAGGTGTTTGTGTGCAAATGGATGAAAATATGATAGTAGATACATATGAGTGCAATTGGGTGCAATTTGTGAGGTAGAAAGTAAATAAGTGATAGGGAGAAGTGTGTGAACATGGCATGTGGAGTGAGAAAAATAAGTAGTGAAAAATGTGGATGAAGAAATGATATAGTAAAATGGAGGTGCATGAACCTAGAAGAGTGCATCAAGTCGGGTATGGGAATGACTTCTAATTTTATGACTTTAATATTCCCTTTGATTAGAAAGAAGAACTAGCGTGCTAAGGCTATTTTGTAGCCACACTCGCTCGTTTCCCTTACCGAAAGGGGACTCTCAAGCAAATGTACCCTATAACTAGCATGAAGATGCAAAAACCTAAAATGAGGGGAAAAGGGTTGAAGGGACATGCCAAATGATAGAAAACTAAGAAAAATGTGTGAAATGTAGTGAAACATGCAAGTACGTTCTATTGAGACGGAACGGCCTATTGGGTCTAGCATTGGACTAGCCCTTTCTATGAATTCCTACTAGCGTTGGACTAGTGGAAACGGACAATGAGCCACAACTAGCGTTGGACTAGTGTGGTGACGTACATTCATCCATCACATTCATCTATGACCATAGAAAGCAAGTAGACATGCCAATCACTTATAAACACGTAGCACATAACACTTAGCATGCTCGACTAAATGCAAGAGCCTATTAAAGCAAATTAACACGTAGCAACAAAAGCGGGCAATCAATCTAATGAACCTATTACATTTGCTAACTAAAACAAAAGGGGAAGGGGAAAAATGGACAAAAATGCTCTCCAAGCCTTATCTATTACAAGCCAAGAGGTGTACACATACCCCATAAAGAATAACTTAATAAAAACAAAAGCAAATGAATAAATGAAAGGAATTAAGGAAAGGCAAGGAAAGCAAAGTAGACATGCAATTCTCACTTAGCACGTTGGATCACATAGGAGAGACAAAAAAAATAAAAGAAGTTGTACTTCCCTTGGAATGGTGTCCAAATGAAAGAAAAATGGCTTCAAAACAATAAAAAGGTCAAGGTACCACTTTAATTGAGAAAAAACTAAACGAAATGCGCAAATATAAAGCTCACTTGATCGTAAAGTTCCTAAAGTCATGACTTAAGTGCAATTGACAAAGCATGGTAGTTAATTGAAACAAACAAGCAATGAAGTTGTAAAATCAAAACTACCAAGGATCAAATTGAGGAGATTATTCAATTGATTGGGTCATAGTGAAATAAAAGGAGACTTGGGGGGCCAAAGTGTAATTTTAGAAAGTTATTTCATGCATGCAACGAGAACTTGAAGCCTTCCTTACATTCTGCAATTTCTAGTTCACCATTGCAGCTATCAGATTACACTCTCAAACACACAACTACCATTTCAATCAAATCCGGCTTGAAACAACAAGATTTGCTGCATATCCCTCCCACTTTTCAACATAAAATCTTTCGGATTTAAACACAAGAGAAATCAAAAGAGAAGAGCATGCAATACTGGACACTTGCTGCACTTCTGATGTTTTAGGGACTTTTGCAATTTCTCACGACAATAGCTAGCAACAAGGATCTAAGCTTCAGGTTATCATTCAACACCATAAACTTGTCATCAAAATATCATACAAGGAGAAGGAAAATCTGGAATGGGAATGGCTCGCAAATTCCAAGTTCATTCACAGGTTTCTGGGTTTGTTTTATCGAAGTCACAGATCATGCCAAACGCAAGCAGCAAAATCCAACAAAGCAGCAAACTTTCAACCCAAAGCAACAAGACATACATTCTACCGTTAAGATCCCACCCCATACTTTGCATTGCCAAGGATTTCCCAACCCAGACCACGCACAAAGAAACCAAAAGACAGTCATGAACTCCTACAGACTTCTGAGTTTCTGCAATTCATTGCCCAAGAGCATTTCCAATCAGTTTTTGTAAACATGCGAGACCTTATAATCATTTTCACTTTGTAATCGCACATCCAACAACATAAAGAAGAAAACGAAACAACAGGAAACCAGAAAACAGATGGCTAAACGAAAAGAGTAAACATCAATAAGAAATGAAAGCTTCGGTTCCACAGATTCCTTCTTGTATATGTATGGGAATGAACAAGGGGGCTGGATGGGGAAGAAACAGGTTACACTACCGCATTGCTCGGGCTTCCCTCTCATGACCTTCTTCAAAGCTTTTCTCCCTTTTTCACAGCCGAAGCTCCTCTCTCGGCTTCTCCCTTTTTATTCCTTTCTTTTCTGTCAAAAACCTCTTAGCCGTTGTCACCCAAAAACTTTCCCTCAGAATTTTTCTCAGTTCCAGCCGCCCCTCTCTCTCTGTTGTCAGCCGTTCCTTCTCCCTGATTTTCTTTCCTTTCTTCAGATTTAAAGCCGTCACTCGATCTAGCTCTCTGGTCTCTTTTTTTTCAGATCTTCCCGCAACTCCGTGCTCTCTCTCCTTCTCTCTTTTGTTTCTTGCTCAAACCCCAGCCATCCCTCTCTCTGCTTTCCTTCTCCGCCGTCAACTTGGATTCCTCCCCGAAACCCCAGCTCTCTCGTTTTCGTTTCTTTTCACCCTCAGCCCTCCTTGCCGTCTTCTCACTTGATTTCAGATTTTCTAGCCGTCCCTCAGTGACCCTCTCCGTAGCTTTCTTGCCTTTTCTCATTTCGGTCTCCCTATTGTTTTTCCTTTTCGCCGTCACCCTCTCCCTATCTTCTCAAGCCTTTTCCTTTCGTGGCCTTTTCTGAAAGAACCTAGCCGTCCTGACTATCCCCCAGATTTTCTCCTTACTCTCGCTTCAGCCGTCAACCTCTCTCCCCGCTCTCTCCTGGCTGCGGCCATCCTTTATATATAAACCCCCAATCCCTAAACCCTCACCTCAAAGGTGAGGATAAGGGATTGGTTTCTACCAAGATTTCCAGCCCTCCGATCTTCTAGCCATCCGATCATACCCTTGCCATATTTTCTGCAAATGTTTTTATATGCCGCATGCATGCGCAGCTCTATTTTCCTCTTTTTTTTTTTCAATTGATAAACAATAACTTGCATTTGAAAAGGAATAAAATATATTTTTGTGAAGGATTTTTCTTTTTCTTTTTCAATAAATTCCTACGCTAAAATTACTCAAAAATAAAATAAAATAAAATAATAACATAAAACACAATAAATAAAAAACTAAAGAAAATACAAGAAAACAATACAAAACTAACACTAAAAATTTGGTGTCTACAAAGATGATATTATCCTAAAAGTTAATGTTTTACCATTGTTGACCGATGCCTAGAACTTTTGTCTCTTTTTACTTATTTAGGGTCTATTTGATAACATAAAAAAGTGCTAAAACTGATCATTTTCAGACATTCAAATGTTTTGAGTGTTTGATAAATGAAAATCCATCTGCTGAATTTGTTAAGCAGTACTGAACTTGTGTGTATTTTTTTCAATACAAAAATTCTAACTAAATGCTTAATTCTGATAAGAATCAATAGAATTACTTCAACTATCTTATCTTATCTATCAAATCTACCCTTATTTGTTAATTATGTTCAAAATTCTTATTTAATTAAATAACCTGATATTCTCTATCTAACGGTTTTCTGTTTCTGTTTTATCCATTTTTAATGACTTTCACATCTTCTCCATACTCCTCATATAATATATTTCATCTTTTATATTAATTTGATTTAAAAATAAATATTGTCATTTTTATACCTAACAATTTTAAGGTAATCAAATCATAGGTTCTATTTCTTTTTTGAATGAAAGATATAAGGGTAAAATTATCAAATTAAACTCATTAAGCATTCAGTTATAAATGTTTATCAAATAATATAAATAAGTTAGTATTAAAATTCAGACATTCATATATTTCTTTTCAGTACTTAAAATTCAGCAAATTAATTATTTCAGTATTCAGATTCAATTTTATCAAACGGAACCTGTGATGCCCCCACTTCACCCTAAGGCGAACCAAAGGGTATCCGCGGGACGCCTGCCCAACACTTGTCAGGACTCACTACAATCCACAATTCACAAGTTCGGAATACTTCAATAATACTTCAAATAACTTCAATACATAATAAAAGTACTCCAAAATATTTCACACTTACAATTAATCAACTCTCAAGTTTAATACAACCCACAAGAATCTTTACTACAACCATTTGCTGTAATACAACTTAAAATTTTCAAAAGAAGGCAATCTAGTGCTATTCACGAGTACTCTCGATCTCGAACCCTGTTAAAGAAAATAAATTGTGGAATGAGCTACACAGCCCAATGAGGTTCCAAGACACTCTAGCAGTTCTAATAAATCAAGTAATTGAGCATACTGCATATATGGTTCAAGGTTGCACATTGGCATATTAACATGAGACAATAATGATTGTGCGAGTAATTTGAGCATATCACAGGTATGGCACATTTGCATGAAATGATTATCATTATATAAAATAAACACACATTGAAGGATACAGTGTTCCATTGGAACCATTTTGGTCAACTGCACCTTATAACTTCCGGTCCCCACGGTACTGTCTGACCATCGCCTTATCCCTCCAATGGTAATACTCGAGTATACCGAAACGGTGGCCCAAGGTTCCAACTTACCCGACCGAACCCAATCCTGGCTCGAGTAGGTCAATAACCAAGGGCAGGGCCCAAGTTCAGCTTAGAACTTACAACATGCACAAGTAATCAAATAGCTTGACTAATGGTAAAAATTTATTCTTTTGGTAGGTCGAGTGAGATAAAATACATACTCGCCTTAAAATGGTGGACAATTTCATATGAGTAATTACTAGCAACAATTAACACATAAACACATAAGCAATATTTGATAATTTCATGTGAACATGTAATTTACGGTAATCAAGTAATCAAATACCAGGTAATTAAGTAGATAGGAAAACGGTAAGTAATTACGGTAAATGGTTAACGGTTGATGGTTAACGGTAGTAATCACGGTTAATTGGTAGACATTAGTCATTTTAATAGGCCGCCATTGGCCGTTTCTCACTTTTATCACTTAAGAGTCGAGGAGATTCGCTCCAACCGACTTATGCAGCCATAGCATAATTAATCATTTAAACACACCACATAAATATGCAATTCAAGTATTTCATGTCGAGTAATTCAAATATACATTACTTAAATATGCATGAGTGTGGTAAATACTTAACATGTAGCACTTAACACTTAATGATCATGGAATAAACATGTCATAGACTTATTCAAATTACATACTCCTATATGGAACACTCACCTATTGCAACAAGAGAGTAAGTGTGTAAACAAGCCTTTAGGTGTTCCTCTCGAGATTCTCTTGAAAGTCTCCTTGAGCACCTGAGCAAACAATAGTTGTCTATTACACATTATCGCTTAAAATCCCTTACTTATCGAGAAGGTTGTACTAGTGTACAATCTAAGGAGAATTCATGAATTGAGCCTTCATTATTCATAATCGAGGCTCGGAAGTGGGTTTCAAAAACACAAGAGAAATTTGATTTTCGCCTTTGAAATCAAGTGTAAAACGGTCTAACAATATTGGAGAAAAATGGAGAGTTTGAAACCCTCAATTTCCTTTAAGTTTGGAAATTTCAGATTCGGCAAGCAAATTTTGAAAAATCAGATCTCACTCTCTATGAGTCCAAAATTGGAAAACTTAGTACCGTTGGAAACTACTTCCCAAGTACTAAAAGTTTGTAGAAGACATGTTTCCATGATTCCAAACGAAAGGTATTCAAAATTTGTCTCAAAATTGCTGTTTTGGCTTGCTAGATAGTTTCGGGGTTGGTTTTTCGCCAAATTTGAAAATTTGGCAAAATTCACAGAATTGGAACTAGCCTCTCAAATTTGAAACTCAACTAGAGTTGCAATCAAAGTTTAAAATGAAACAAGTGGAACAAGAATTAAAGTTTTGAGCACCAAGATATGGTATCTCAAAGTTACCCAAATTTTTTTGTTAAACAAGGGTTTTCCAAAATCAACTCATGAACTTTGGAAGTTTAGTTGAACAGTGAAATGGACTCAGAATGGCACCAAAATTAGTAGTATAATACTACCATATAAGCAGTATTGGTCTGCCAAATTTCATGGATAAATATACACGGGAAGTGGGTTAACCAAATCACCAAAATTTCAAAATTTCCAAGGCAAATCTGCCTTGCGAGTTTCGTTTTCCGTTTTCAAAACGTTTGGCTTACAAAGTACCTCAAACATGGTCCATTTTCATAGACAATGTCGAAGAGGTATCCAAAACACAATTTTGGGTGATTAACACCAAGAATCTCAAATTAACAAGTCTCAATCGAGTTTAGTAACAATTCTGCCCAAAAGGAGAGTTTTCCTTCAAGAAGTCAGTTTTGAAATATGGCCACAAATCACTCAATTCAAGTCAGAATTGGACGTGGTTGGTGGCATTGGAAAACACTTTCATAAATCTACAATTTTTCAGAAGAAACCATTTTCAAAATCTGTCCGCAACTAGCTCACATTTGAGTATCAAGTTGTAGTTCATTTTCTGTCCTGTAGTGAACCAACGAAACATGACAGCAAACTTCAAACGAATGGTTTGGCTCACACAAATGGAACCAGGGCATGAATTTTATATCAATAGAAATCTGGGAATGTCTAGTTTCCAGTGCCATAAACGGCACTCAATTTCGACATCGGAGTAAAATGTTATAGCCGAAACAAAAACACTGCCTGGGTGAATACGGGAATAGTTTTCAGATTTGCTACACTTTTGAAATCATCACATTTGATCAACCAAATCATGTTATTTTTCAATGAAACTTTCTACACAACTCATATAACATGTATACATCATAAATAAGTCATTAGAACCTCAAAAACTTGCACTAAAGTGCACGAAATTCATAAGGGCAGAATCGGAATATTTTTGCTCTTCACCTCCTTTGAGCTTCCTTTCAACAATACAACTTATTTTCACTAATTTAAGCACTAAACCAACATTAACAACATCAAAACTCATGAAATCAGTCCATCAAGTCATTGTGGGAGTTCATAGAGCCCACACACCAAGATCCAACATAAATAAAGCTACCCATGTGAATATACAAACTTATAAGTGCAATACTACTTCCATAAATCAAGATTTGGAGGGTTGATCGTCCAATACCTCTCTTGAAGAACTAAGCAGAAATTTTCAGTCCTTATGAGCCAAAGAAAAACCGTGAGAGCAAGCTCTTTTTGTAGCTCAAGATTATCACCAAGTGCTTAGCTAAGTGTAGGTGAAATTTGAGGTGAAATGGTGAAGATTTGGTGAAGGAAAAGTTGAAGAACTTGGTTGTTTTCTTCCCTTGGAGTGATGCACGGCTGTTTAGAGGAAAAAGAAAGAGTTGCATGGCTGTTTCAAGTGATGAAGTGGAGAGTTTTGATTTGGTGTGATGCTCCCATGAGAGCCTAAGAATGTGTGGCCCAAAATGCTCCAAAAGTCAACTAAGGAGAGTGCGCGTACGCGTGCGTTTCGTGCTCGATTCCTCTCGAGTTTGTTTCACTTGTGCACTATACCTCTAATGCACTTGTATACATACTATTATTATTCACTCTTAATGCTTTAAAAATAAATGTCTTAAATCCCTCATTTAAATCACGCGCGTAAATACGCGTATTACCAATTGTGCGCGATAAAGTGGAATTTTTCAAGAAATTCTTATTACGATAGTTCTACTAACTATCACTTAAGTATTTAAACATAAAAATACCTATTTTTGAGACTAATGTATATGTCTCCAATTTTCCAAGCTCACTGTATCTCCCAATCAATCACTGTTTCCAAATGCGTATTCACTATTCCCATTAAACGGGCTTTCAAAAATTAATTTTCATAACAGGTCATTTTAAAAATATAAGAAAGTCATAGTTCCATGTAATTGGGTCTAAAAAGGTTAGAAAATAATATTCGCGGTAAACGGGCATTTAAATATTTAAACAAACTTGTAATAGGAGTCTAAAATAAATAAATTTTGCGAGTCCTCACGGCTTTTCTTAATTCACTATTGATCATTCTTACTTTTCCAAAATTAATACACTCTCAATTCAAATATAGTCTCGAAAAACGTGTACTCGTTGCTCCGAACTAAATGAGTTTTCGAAAAGTAACATTTCTAACAAAACGTTTTTAAAAACATAAAAGAGGCGTTTTTTCATATAAATGAATTTTAAATAGTCAAACTAAATAATCAATTAAGCCAGTAAAATAAAATAAAATGAGAAAATTTCGGATCCTCACATAACCTTAGTTGGTTGATTTTATAGGAAAAGGGGCGAAAGACTTGAAGGAAGTTTGGCCGCCAATATAAGAGAAGAAAGCAAGTGCTTGTGCATTAAAAACGGTCGCGACACAAGGGACCGAACCTCATGAGGCTGAACCAGTTTCTAGAGAGGTTTCCTAGCAAAACGGATTTGCAAGAATTTTGCTCAAATAAGTGAACAGATACCGGGCTTGAAACCATCTTTGCCTCCCTCGATTTCTGCCCCGGTTTCTCCCGATTGAAAAACATCTTGCATGTTGCATAAGTTGTGCAACTTTATTCATTTGGAGAAATTACCTTTTATCCCTTTGTGGTTTGGTGCTTTAACACATAGCCTCCCATTCCCCCCCCCCCCAAATTGATTTAAAAACCTATATATAACCCCTCATAGTTTAGATCAAAGTGTCACCATTAGTTTTTTCATTAAATTTAAGGGTCAATATCAAAAAATCAAAGTTAAACTAATAAATTGATAATTCACATTTACTACTTTTTTTCTTTTTTCTTTTTTCCTTTTTTCTTTTTTGGGAAGAGAAAAGATGATTTTGGAAACCTATATTTTAGTCTACAAAATCTTAATTTTCTCCAAATACAAAAGCGATGGAAGGGAAATAAACAATAAATAAATAAGAAACACCAAAGATAGAAGGGAAATATAAAATAAATAAATAAATAAATAAGAAAATAAAAAATATTAAATCTTTTTTAACTACAAATATCATTATAGGTTTTTAAACCAAATGTTTAATGGTATTTTAATTTCTTATTTATCTATTTCTTATTTCAATTTCTTCTTTTATATGTTTGGAGTTAAAAAAAAAGGATAAAATACCAAAAAACTCCTTGTAATTTGCTAAATTTTTAATTTAACTCCCTTTGATTTGAAAACCCACAGTATAGCTCCCTGTGATTTCAACTAAATTCAAATTTAGATGGAAAGCATCGAATCTAAGGGTTATACGTGAAATGTCAATATTGCCTCTATATAAATGAATTCCCTATGATCTGTCAAATATTCAATCTAACTCCCTCTGATTTGAAAAACTACACTATAATTCTCTGTGATTTCAACTAAATTAAAAATTGAACGAAAAGCATCTCACATATAGTAGGGACAATATTAACATTTCACACACAACCATCAAAGTAGATGCTTTCTATCCAATTTTTAATTTAGTCGAAACTACAGAGAATTATAGTGTAAGTTTTCAAACCAAAGGGAGTTAAATTGAGCATTTATAAAATCACAGAGAGTTTTTTTTTATATTTTACCCAACAAGAAATAATGAAAGGATAAATTGGTCAAGTTATTAGTTTGATTGACTTTTTATTATTGACCGTTAGTTTTAACAAAAAAATAGTGACATTTTAACCCAAATCATGTGGGAGTTGTATATAAAATTTTAAACCATATGAGGATTATGTGGTAAAGCACCAAGCCACATAGAGGTAAAGATAATTTACCCTATTCATTTTGGACCATGTCTTTTTGCTTTTGGATGGGAAAGTTAATTAAACATTTTGGTAGCTGGAAGATCAAACTCAAACAAATTCAAAAGTATCTTTTTGTCATCTCAAATCACCTAGATTCCATGAATCCACTTCCTTTAAATTTTGAAGACAACTTTTGTTTTGCATTTACATGGAAGGAAATTATTATATTTTGTCGCGTAAAGAACAGTAAGGAGCTATAAATAAGATAATTACTTAGAGCAAAAAGAGGTTGGATGGTTAGCTAATTAATTCTCTATCTTAGAAATTAATTCTAGTTTTTCTTTAACTTAAGAAAAAGAAAGCAAAAGTGAAGAACTACTTTTGTTCCAATCTTAAAGAATAAAGTTGTAAAGAAGAGCTTGAGGAGCTTGTTTTGAATAAGATTTATTCAAATTTCGCTCTTACTTCTTTATGTTATTTATATTTTGTTACAAGAGTATTATGTGTCTTGACATGTCAAATTCCATGGCTAGCTAAACTATTTGTTCTTAGAGGTAAAGATGAATTTGTAGTTTTTTTATTGGTGTTAACGTGTATTGAATTTCGCTATCTTGTGAACTTGTTGGTTCTTATATTTGCTCTGATATTTATAGTTATTTGATCACCAACTATGAATCATTCAAACATGTGTTAGTGCATAAAATTTGCCTTGCATGTGTAATTCGAAATATATAAATCCTAAATTACATGTTCACATTAATAGGAGATGAATTTAGGTGGATTCAAGTTTACAACTTCATTGTATTTCATGAGCGTGTGCTAAGTTAATTTATCATACAAATAGGTGAAGGCTTAGTATAAGTATGTTTGTTTATTTATGAAAGCAATTTACAAATAATTGTGAAAGTTATCTTCTTAATAAGTCACAAGTTAATAGCCTAGATCACTTTTATGTCATTCATATTTTGTTACAAGAGTATTATATGTCTTGACATGTCCAATTCCATGACCAGCTAAATTATTTGTTTTTAGAGGTAAAGATGAACTTATAGTTTCTTGATTGGTGTTAACATGTGTTGAACTTCCCTATCTTTTGAACTTATTGGTTCATATATTTACTCTCATATTTATAGTTATTTGATCACCAACTATGAATCATTTAAGCACGTGTTAGTGCATAAAATTTGCCTTATATGTGTAGTTCAAGATATATGAATCCTAAATTACATGTTCACATTAGTAGGAGATGAATTTAGGTGGATTCAAGTTTACAACTTCGTTATATTTCATAAGCATGTGCTAAGTTAATTTATCATGCAAATATGTGAAGGCTTAGTATAAGTATGTTTGTTTATTTATGAAAACAATTTACAAATAATTTTATTAGTTGTCTTCTTAATAAGTCACATGTCGACCCAACTCGTACACTTGCGGAAAAGCAAGGTAATTGAGGTTAATTAATTGGATAATTAGGAATTTTTAACTTAAAGCCTAAACCACATCAGATAGGAGGGATGATTATCACCGTCTTATAGAGGATGATAATGCTATACTGTAAAGGGGTAGAAAAGGGAGTTGGGCCTTCTAATGATCAATCTAGAGTCATGCTGATAAAGGGAGAAATCAAGTCCTTTGGTATTTGATCATGATGAAACTACGGTGGTGATGAACTTTGAGATGAGGCTTAGTGGAGAATTTTGGTAGGTGAGGCAGTACTAGTATTGAGCTGGCTATGTTTCCTTGTGCTAGCTTGATGGGTGAAAAAAGAAAAAGAGTTGGACGATGCTGCTAAGGTCTCTCTTCCTGTTTTTCTTTTTGGGTGAGAATATATAAATGGCTCTAGTTAAATTAATAAACAGGATTTTTCTAAACTTTTGTACAGTCCAAAAAAAGAGTAAAAAGTTAAAAGATTAGCAGAACTTGTGACGACCCCACCTTCCCCTAGGGCAAAGCTAACACTAGAACCATGGTCAATTGCTTTTTAAGTTCTTGGAAACTATTTTCACACTTAAAATTCCAAATATATTTTCCTTGTTTCTTGGTCAAGTTAGTTAGGGGTCCCGTAATTTTGAGAAATTCTTTATAAATCGGCAGTAGTATCCCGCTAGACCTAGAAAACTTCAAACTTCGGTAGGGTTCTCCGGCCATTTCCATTTGGCAACAGCTTCCACTTTAGTCGGGTCTACAGTAAGTCCATCTTTTGAAATTATGTAGCCTAGGAACGCCACTTTCTCTAACCAGAATTCACACTTGCTAAATTTAGCAAACAATTGGTGCTCTCTTAGGGTTTGCAACACTATTCTCAAATGTTGTTCATGCTCCTCCCTTTTCTTCGAATACACTAGGATATCATCAATAAACACCACCACGAATCTATCCAAATAAGGTTTAAACACCCGATGCATTAAATCCATGAAGGCCGCTGGGGCATTGGTTAAGCCAAAAGGTATTACCGCAAACTCGGAATGCCCATATCGAGTGTTAAAGGCCGTTTTTAGCACATCCTCATTTGTAATTCTCAATTGGTAATATCCTTGTCGAAAATCCAACTTAGAAAACACCACGATCCCTTGTAATTGATCAAACAACTTATCGATGTGGGGCAAACGATATTGGTTCTTAATGGTTACTGCATTCAACTCCCGATAATCAATGAACAATCTTAAACTTCCGTCCTTCTTTTTGACAAATAGCACTGGAGCGCTCCAAGATGACTCGCTTTCATGTATGAATCCCCATTCTAACAAGTCTTGCAATTGAAATTTTAACTCCTTAAATTTAGCGGGCGCCATTCGATAAGGGATTTTTAAAATGGGAGCAGTTCCAAGTGCTAGGTCAACTTTAAATACAATCTCTCTTTCGGGTAAAAATGACACCAGCTCCTCTGGAAACACGTCTGGATACTCATTGATCACCGGCATATTTTCTAAGTTAATATTTTCTCCTGGAGTGTTAATTAGAAAAGTTAGATAACCCCGTACCCCATGACTAAGTAATTTCCTAGCCCTTATTCCTGAAATAAAGACAGATGAGCCTAACATACCCCTCACGTCTAGTTTTGGAGTTGCCTCACCCGATATGCAAAACTGAACCACTTTTATACAACAATTTACTCAAATATGATAATGAGCTAGTCAATCCATTTCTAAAATAACGTCGTACCTCTTAATGGCTAGACTTATAAGGTTAGCGACTAATTTCTGCTCACCAACTCAAATATCGCAATTTCTATACACCTTATTGGCAAGTAAAGATTGGTTACCCGTAGGTGTCTTCACTTCTAGGTCATATAGTAGCCTTTCAGCTTTCACATCAATTCCAAACATAAATGCAGGACTAACAAAAGAGTGGGTTGCACCAGGGTCTATAAAAAATTTGGCTAGATGATGGAAAATAGGAATCGTACCTTCCACTACCTCCGATGGTTTAGGTACTGATTGCTGGTCCAAAGAGTATACCCTGGCTGGCACCCTTGATCTGATCCCTCCTACATTGATTGGTTTAGGGTTTGGTTTGCCAGCCGACTAAGCATCACTGATTAGTGGACAATTGGCAATCTGGTGTTCCGTACTTCCATACCTTAAACATTTTCGAGCTTTTCTCCATCAATTATTCTCGGTATGGTTCGATTTCCCACAATACCCACACGATACTGGGGGTGGATGTCTAGCATCCCTGTGGGACACCTCTCCCCTGCCCCCTTCCACTTTGGACTCCCCTCGAAGTACCTTCCCTGAATGAAGCCGTAAATCTTCTACCTCCAGCTCCATTACCAGCTTTAGGGGGTGGTATGTTTCGATCACTATGTGTCGGCCCTTGATTTCCACTAGACGCCCCTCTTTGTTTTGCGTGGAAAGTCCTTACTTGTGCCCTCGCAATTTCTATTCTCTGGGTCTCTCCAAAACCTGCGTAAAAGTGTTAATTTGGGCTGCCGCCAAGGCCTCCTGTATCTCTACATTGAGTCCCTGCACAAACCTCCTTACCCCCCTTTGCTCCGTAACTATCAACTTGAGAGTAAATTTCAATAGTTTAGTGAACTGACTCTCATACTCAGATACACTTAGGGTTCCTCGACGGAGTTTAATAAAATCATCTTCTCTTTTTTCCTGAACTATCGGTGGGGGGTATTTCTCATTAAACTCCCGAACGAAATTCAACCAGGTCCATGCAATGCTCTCTCTCTCCCACTTAGCCTCACTACATTCCACCATGCTCTAGCCGGTCCCTCAAACTGAAAAATAGCAAATTGCATCTGTCTATCCTTCGCATAATTTAAAGTGGCAAATATATTGATAATTGTTTCTAGCCATCTCTCAGCCACTTCAGGGTCCGGCCCTCCCAAGAATTTCGGAGGAAAAAACTTTTGAAATCTTTCTAGAGCCCTATCTTGCTTCATTTCAGGATCCCTAGGTTGATTCACAGAGGTTTGACCCTATTATTCTACCAAACAAGCAAGGATATTGGTCATCTGTTGAATCGCCGTTGCAACCTAATCCTCCCTTCCGCTCGGGGTCTAGGTTGCAGCTCAACTGTTTCACCTCTTTCCTCTTTTGGTTCTTGCACAGATTCCCGTTCCTGTCTACCCCTATGGCAACGACTAGAACTACGCCCTCGAGTAGCTCCCTGATCCTGATTTCTTCTACCTTTCATGCTTCTTGATTTATCAACTATATAAATATAAACACTAATCAACTATATAAATATAAACAAAATAAAGTACTGCTCAAACAAAACACATCCAAATCATAAAGCAGAGGCAATAAAACACATTTCAAATAAACATGTTTTTTATACACATAGCCAACGAGGTAGAAAGTACTATATAAGCCAAGGGACATAGAACAAAAGCAAACCCTATATACATCCACCTTAACACATCTAATTCAAAAATAAAATGGGACGTGTCATCCCACTATGTCCCTAACTACCTCACAAAATCCCTCAAAAATCCTAAACTAGGGGTATAGTTAGACGCCGACCCAACCGACTCCGCAGGTGCAACTCGCTCCTCCTCCGGGTCCTCCTCAAGATCCTCCTTAGGATCACTAGGGACCACATGCCCTTGACCCTTCTCGGCCAAGTCCTGCGCCACATCCTCCACTACGGCCCCGCACTCTGTTAAAATACGGTCGGTCCGGTCTCTCACATCTCTAACTACCTGAACAAGGCGACTATTAGCCACCTGAACCTACTCCCTAAAGGAATTAGTCTGTTCCTACTCGTTAAGAACCGAAACCTCAATCTCTCAGATCCTAGCACCCTGTACTCGGAGGACTGCCTGTAGGCGCTCTATCTCCATCTGGCACCTACGATTGGTGCTACCTAATCGTCTCCTCTCATCGTTAACTGCAAGTACTACCCTATCGAAGTATGAGTAAGTCTTCCAACAGTCGCAATGTCGGATCTTATGTGCTGGAGACCACCGACACACAGGTCCACCGGGACTCTCCTTGTAGGTAAGTACGCGACAGATAGGCCCCTCAAGGTGCTGGCCGAGATGGCCCGACACCCCCACTGGCATCTTTACTCTCCATAACCTACATTACAAGTAACATCGCGAGAATGAGCAAGTTAGACAAATAAATATGGGTTAAACACCTATTCGTGAGTGTGAAACCCTAGACTATCATAATCAAACTGTAACCAAACAATATTTGGTATAAATCACTCAATCTACCCAGATCACTTCAAACCTAGACTCTGATAACACCTGTGACGATCCTACCTTCCCCTAGTGCGTACCCCAGGGTTTAGCGGACCGCCTGTTCAACTCTTGTCAAGACTAACTCACTATTTTGGATAATATAATTCACAACTTCTTAACGTAAATAAAACAACAGTTGTCAAATTTGAAACATACAAATACATCCATTTCTTTCTCAAACTTCCATACAATCCTAAATACATCAAAAGATTGGAGTTCTAAATTTCAACCCTAATCAAGCAACTAGTGTGAGTACAATTACAAAATTTTCAAAAACTAGACTACGCTAGCCTGTACAAGTCTCACGCTTCGCTCGTACCCCCTGTAAGGAAAAAAAACTAATAGAGTAAGCTAAAGTTCAGTGAGTTCCCAAATAGCAAGTTGACCAATAAGTACAAGTGACAACACCATAATAGTAAAGTAGCGAGCATTAACAAATCAAAAAAATGAGCAATAACACTTCGGATGACCAAACATTAATTATTTAGCATTTCATGTAAAAGGATACAATTGCTCTTGTAAACTAGCTCCACCATAACTTGATCATATAATAGTTGACACTCTGTCAACTTTCAAGTAAGGTAACTAGTCCGGTAGTATACCACTTAACTCCAATCTCCATCCACCAATCAAACCCTTTACCGGGTCTGAATTCCAAGATAAACACTGATGGTAATACTCGAGTATACCGGTTAGTCGAGAAGATAACACTCCACTCGACAAAAACTAAAGACCCAGGGTTCGTTATCGAATCAACCAATCCCCCTTGCAGACTCGACTCGATTAACTAGCCACAGGATTTCTGGAATTCCAAACAAGATACGAATCATATGCATATACATTAAGTCACTTTCAATCAATGAACAAGAATATGGCACATTAGGCCAAGTGCGATAAAGTACACCCTTGCCGATCAAACCAATCACATATCATTCGATCACATTGGTCAAGTATTGAAAATAAGTATTAAGTTCAATTAGGTATTTGGAAGCACTCACCAAAGATTTAGTGCTTCTTCGGATCACGTTCAAGTATTACTCTTGGTTTGGAGTCCAAATTTGCGATAAAACATCGTTTCAGGTATTACTCCTAGTTTAAGAGTTTTGAAATCAACTAAAGTTCGAAACTTAAGCGTTTCATTTAACGAAAAGAAAGTAATTGAAACTCATTTGGTTTCATGTCCTAGAAAACTCATGCTCGATCTTTTAGTTTTGGTAATAAAGTGAGTAAAACTTTGAAATTCCCATTTGAGTCGAAAAGACGAGAATAACGTATTTTTATTGGTTGTTACTTTCATTTTTTCCAAGGGTACAAGTTTCGACTAAATTCCAGCTTATATATCTCTACAAAAGTAGCCTCAACTACCCTAGATAAAACAAGCTCAATTCATCCTCAAATCATCGCGCCAAGTCGCGAGTACACACGCCTAACCCTCGAGTGAAAATTTGGGCGGCACGCCCTTTGTATTTCACTATTTTTCAGCTATTTATGGCTTCATTATTTCCTCAATTCAGCCCAAGGTCAAACATAAGCAATGTTAACACAATAGCCCTTTAACTAAGCTCAAAGTCATCCAATTACAACTCAAGTCTTACAATGCAACCGAAAACCAATTTTAAAGACAAAGGCTAAACAGCAGGTTTGACGTCTCTTGGCGTTTCGGTCACAACTGAAGCTACGCTTATTGGTTTAGGGTAAATTTTATGGAGTTTCGAAGCTAGGACAGAGAACTACATTTTCTATGAGGTATCAACATCTAATTCGTGCATTTTCAAGGTCAAAATATGCAATCTCAAAGAAAACAGAAAACTGTCTGCGGAAAAGAGCATTCGGCAGTCAGGGGTATTTTAGTCATTTTACATGCTATGGTGCTCCGATTTAGCTGAAATTTTGTAGGCAGCTAGTTAACTCAATTTCCTACAACTTTTATGTTTTAACCTAGACCTGATTCAGCCTCTATTATACTCGGATATATAGGTCAGAAAGAGGACAGATTGGCCTACAATTTATGGAATTTGATGATTCAATGCTTGAAAATCACATTTATGTCTTGAATCACTACTCCAAATCCCTATTTAAACTCATCAACATCATATACTAGATAAAAACAAGAATCACAACTGAAAATACCAAACCCTAGCTAAACATTCCACCATATCATGCAAAACTCACTAATTAACCATCATAAACCAAGATTAAGAGATTCTATCCAAACTTTAGCAAAATTAAGAAGAGAAAAAGGAAAGGCAGCCATGATACCTTCTAAGGCTGCTTGTAGGAGAAAATCACAATCCTTCCTTCCAAAACTTTACCACACAAAGCTTCCTAAGTTCCAAAGTGAAAGTTTAATCGGTTTAGATTTTTTATTCAACTCAAACAAGGCAAAAAATCAATATTGGAATTGAAGTGTTTCTTCCCTCTTTTCTCTCTTAAACTCTCGGCCACCTTGGAGGATAATGAGGAAGAAATGAAGCTCAAGAAAAGATAAGAAGGTTGAAATTGGTTTGGTCAAACAACCCTTGGATGGTTGCCAAGTGTCGCCTCAAGATTAAATCCTTAATTTTTCTTCTTTTTCTTTTCTTTTTGGTCAACAATTTCGGCCCTCTCTAGGATAATCAAGGGCTGATATTTCTGAAATAATAACAAGGATATTAAGGTAATAAAGTGGTGGTCAAATGGTGTATGCAATCAGCAGCGAATGGTACGCGTCGGTTTAAACCGATTTTCCTTAAATCGCGTGTATTAGTGTTTTAATTTATGATTCACTCACTTATGATTATCACTCCTAAACATACACTTTTTCTTATCTAAAACTCACTCTTAATCACCAAATTGAGTACACACTCCACACCGATTACTCACTCTACCAAAAGACGCAAAACCCTAATTTACGATAATAAGAAAACGAAAGGAAAAACCCTTGATTCTATGTTTGATTGCAATTATTAAGGGAGTGAATGAGTAGTAAGGTTATTATAAAGGACTAAATTCCAAATAAAAGGAAATTTTAAGAAAAATATGAGGAATTTTTACAAGTCCTCACACTTTCTCCCCTTTAAAAGAATTTCGACCTTGAAATTCATACCTTTAGTCGCAAATAGTTCCGAATACTTCTCTTGCATATCTTTCTCCAACTCCCAGGTTACCTCATCCACTTCATGGTGTGTATTATTATTACACGATAACATGATTGCATATGTCCCTAGAAAGTAAAATCTTACAAGAGAAATTATCCAACTCATGATTTGGACATAGCGGCTGCGATATTTGCATTAAAGAAGTGGAGACATCACCTATCTGGGGTAGACATAAGACCGATTAAGTTGCCCTATGACTTGGAAGTTAAAACGCCTATTGGGGAAAATCAAGATTTAATTGCTAGTTGGATGAATAGGAATTGTGAAGTATGGGTTGAAAAGCGTAAGTGAGTGATTGATCTAATAGGCATAACTATTAAGAGAATGATATTGTCCTAAGTGTGAATTTTGAGAATGAAATTCTTTTAAGGAGGGAAGGATGTGAGGATCCAAAAATTTTCTTATTTTTATCTTATTTTACTGGTTTATTTAAATATTTATTCAGCCGCTTTCTCCAAATAATTTATTTCAACCATTTTAAATCCATTTACATGGAACCATGTCCCACTTATGTTTTAAAAATATTTCGGTAGCAAAATTTATTTTTCTATGACTCGTTTAGCGAGACATAGCGAATACACGTTTTTCGAAACAATATTCTATTCGGGAGTGCAATAATCTTGAAGAATTAAGAATGATCAATAGTAGGCTAAGAAAAGTTAATTAAGAAATTAGAGGTAAGTGAGTTCAAATTTTCGCTTTATCGCACGCACGTTGATAGTTTCTCGAAAGACGCGCCGCCACAAACTAATTGGAGATTTGAGAAATTAATACAGACTCATGTGAGAACTCATGTTTTTATTTCTAAAATAATTATTTTTATAATTATTTATCCTAATATTAACTAATTATATTATCATTACATAAATTCCTTGTAAATTTCGCTTTATCACTACAACAAAAATGGCCTTTAACGGCATTTAAAAGTGTCAGTATAGATAATCTAACCTGACACTTTATCTATCCTCACATCTAGGGCGAGTGTTGTCCCTTCCAATGTGGGGATAGACTCATACTATTCAACATGTCAGGAAAACTATGCTGTTATAACATCCCATCTACCAACAAAAATCTCTTTTCTTGATAATTGAAAGTGTCAGGATAGGTATAGTACAACATTAGAATATCGAATTCTATGCTGACACTTTTAATTGACAGGAGTTTTTTTTTTTTTTTTAAATAGAAGCAACCTGCAGGTAGTGCTCCATGCTCTACATTCCGTTAATCAGAAACCCAAAGGACTTTTAAAATTATCCCAAAAAACAGAATGCATATAAGATAATATGCTATGATGTAAAAATCTAGAAACATCAAACTTGAGCGGTACTATGATTATGAGAACTGAAAATGCCAACTCCCATAAGCAAGAGGAGATTTGTCATCATGTTTCATACATCAAAAGCAGAATGCAAATGAGACTAAATGATATACAAGCCACTAAATGATATACAAGCCAACACACAGTGGAAAATCTCAGAATAAATGCAAGCGCACTTTGTTTATAGCAATAACAATTGGCATTCCAGCTGCTTTGGCATGAGCAATGGCCTATTCTGTTTGAGGTCGAATTCCATCATCAGTAGCAACTACAATAACAACAATGTCTATTACTCTGGCTCCACGAGCTCTCATTGCTCCAAATGCCTATCCAACCATTTGTACAGTTATGTTAGATAATTCATCTTGGCAAAGGCCTTTTAAGATATGTCTGCAAAATCTCCAAGAAGAGCATTTGACATAAAAATTTTAAAAAAGAAAAAAAAACTTGCATGAATAAGCAGTTAAAAGTTAGAACCAGTGCTACATCATTAATTACCTCATGTCCTGGAGTGTCAAGGAAAACACAAGTTTGTGGCTTGCCATCAAAAGGTACTTGTACCTTGTATGCCCCTATGCCTTGAGTAATTCCACCTGCTTCAGATGCTGCCACCTACAGTAGGTTGTCTAAGATTTAGTTCCCAGCTATTCAAGTATCATAACATAAGACAGAATAAGGTACTTCTTCTAAAGTCATCAAATCATAATGGCATTACAAAAAATGTACCTCAACGTGAACTTCAATAAAAATAATCGATTCATACCTTACTTTTCCTGATGTAATCCAAAAGTGTGGTCTGCCAACCCAAAAGAAAACCAGTAATATATTAGCTAAAGATTGTTATGGGACAATAAATCTAGAATGACTCTCCTAAAGATCAATTAACTGGAAGCACACAAAATGTTCATTGGCAACAATCAAATAACAAAGAAAGGTAAAATTATTTCATGGGATGAGATCATAATGACTTCAAAAAAGATCCATTAACTGGCGACACACATAATACTTCTTGAAACCAACTACGAGAAAAAATTTTGTTGCTTACTTTCCCATGGTCCACGTGTCCCATGATGGTCAGAACAGGAGGCCTGTCTTCCAACTTGTCGACATCATCTTCATAAAAAATTACCTTTTTTTTGCCATTTCCTCCACTTTCACAGGGTCAGCATCAATAACTTCAACATCATACTCCTGACAGATCATCTTCACAATGTCTTTGCTGAGAGTTTGCACACCATCATGTTTGATTCCCTTTGAGTATAAAGATCTAAAAATCTCACCTTCACTAATGACCAAGTTGTGCGCCAACTCCTCTGTTAGCATACCTTCTTCGCCAACTTCCAAGATCTCAACCCTAACAGGTGCAGCATCTTTAGCTGCCTGGAGTCGTGCAGCTTTACGACTTGCCTTTGTCCATTTTTTGCAATCAGCTGCTACTTGTACATCCGAAGGCAGACCAAAAAGTGGTCACATGCCCAGCTAGATTTTCAACAAAGATTATTGAGGCATTTCATCAAACATGTCGAAGGCTATTACTAATTCTACACAAACAACTCCATTTCCTCTTTCCCTGTCCTCTTTTAGCTTATAAACCTCTGAAACGCTATAATTTATAACCATCACATGCCTATAATAGCACAAACTTGGTCCAAATTTTGAACCAAAAATAACTATAAAACAACTTTCTGCGTACAATTTCAACAAATAAGGGGAAAAACACACACACACAGAAAGATGCACCACATATCTGTGCAACTACAGGAACGCAAAAACCACGAATTTGAAGTAGTAAGTGGGCTTTTGGCTTACTTGGACGCCTTCGAAAGCGGTAGAGACGGGGGAAGAGGTGAAATCGGAGTCAAGGGTAAGAAAAAGGAAAATGGCGAGACCGAAAAACGAGATTGCCATTAGTAAAAGTAAGCCAATGAACCAGGTAGTTTGCCAAAAGGGCAAATTGAGATTGGACTTGGAAGACGATTCTCGATGAACTACTCGAGTCGGGGGAGAAATTTGTTGAGCCGAATTCGAAGAAGATGATAATGATGACCCGGAAGTGGGTTTCCTTCGAGAGAGATTTTGTTGTTGATGCTGCTGTTAGCTGCCTGAGGGAGCCACGGTTGAAGCTTTATGGAAATTGCTGCCTGGCTGCTACCCATTTTTCCCACCAACTACATCGGAATCTGACAACAGAGAGATAGAGAGACAGGAGAGGGAGGCTGGAAATGGTGGAGTTGGAAAATGAAAATTTTGAGCAAGTGTTTTGAGTAAGCGTTTCGGCTGGCAGAATGAAAATTTTGAGTGTTTTAGAGCAAATGAATCTTCCGCCAAAATCAAACGATCCTGTTTAGTGTCTTTTTTTTTTTTTGGTATATCTTACATTTTCTCAAGTGTCATGTTAGATAGTCTAAAGGCACATTATTATTTTTATACCTGATAAAATAAAAAAAATTAGAGTATATATTATTGAATTGCTAATAAGTGTCATGATAGGAGTGTTATAATGACACAAACCAACAAGTGTCCTTACAAACATGTCAGGAAAGACCATTTTTGTTGTAGTGTATCGGTCGCGAATCGGAAGTTCACGTATATCGCCCAGAACGGTTAAATGGAGATTTAAGAAATTTATACTAGACTACTAAAAGTGAATAATTATAATGTTAAAGAAAGTACATTAGACATTTAGTGCACAAGTGAAACAAGCACGAAAAAATCGGATAAGAAACGCGCGCACACAAGCACTATTCTCAGTTGACTTTCATTAGAATTTTGGTCACAAAACACTGAAGCTAAAGGAAACTTCAATACACACAAACCTCTCTTTTCTCTTTCTTAGTGCCGGCCAAACCAGCCAAGGAAGAAGAAGAGAAAGCTCTTCATCCTTCTTGCTCCATTCTTATACAATTTCACTCTAAAATCTTCACTCAACTTCCATATCACTTAGAGATTAGCTTAAGATTGGTGGAAGACTTCATCTTGGCGGTTTTCTTGGAGCTTTTGTAATAAAAAATTTCTAGTTCTTCAAGGGTTCAAGAGGTATACACCTCAACTCATCCAATCTTTCATTTCTTGGCTTTAAAAAGTTTCATTCTCGATTTTGAAGCTTGTAACTTCCTTGTTGTTGTTGTTATTTGGATTGAATTGGGCTCTATGAACTCCCACCTTGGTTATATAAGGACTGCCATGATATTAAAATATGTGTTAGTGTGTTTGTGATGCGTGTTAAGGTTAGAAATTGAAGGAAAGATCGAAGGAAATTGCGTAGGAATGCTGGCCGAATCTGTCCTGTTTTTACCGTGCCTTTATTTTGAAATTTTGTGGGTTGTTTTACTGTGAAACTGATGTAGATATGTTGTATATGATGTGTAGAAAGTTTCTACCAATTACTATTTGAATTGGTTGAGCAAAACTTGAAATTTTGAAATGTAAAGAAATCTGGAAAACGTGTTCAGGCAGTCTGAACAGTGTACTTTTGATCGACCATGCCTCTTTGTACAGACACCGAAATCGAGTGTTGTTTACGGCATTTGCAACTAGACAGTTATAGATTTCCAATGATAAAAAATTCACTTTCTAGTTCGAAATGAGTGAGCCGTAGTGAGTCGGCAAAGTTGCTTTCTTGTTCTGATGGCCTATTCGAGAGAAAGGTAGAAGCTGCATTTTATTGCTCTATTTTTTCTCACTTATGAATTGATTTTGAAAATGAATTATTTTGATGAAATGTAGCCTTATGATTCTAGTTTCCAACACCATCAACCATTCTCAATTCCAAGTTATATTGAGTGAAATATGGTTTAATTTCCAAACTACGGCAGAACTGGAAAACTTCTTTTTGCTGGCCAACTGGTTTAGTTGTTTGTGAAATGTTTTATTTTGAAATTTTGATGTCAACCAACTATCAATTGCTTATGAAATGTTTCTCAGACCTTGATTTCACAAATGAACCAAAATGGGACTGGTTTCATGGTGCAAAGTGTTTGAAAAGGAAAAGAAAATAAGAAGACAGATTTGCTTTGGGAATTTCTTGAACTTTGATAGTTTTGTTAACTGCATTCCCGTACGAGTTTTTATGTGAAATTTGACAGAAGAGTAGTGCTCATATGGAAGTTTAAGTGTACCAAATTTGGAGTTATTCTAAGGCCATTTTGATATCCAACTGATGTCCCAAAGTTTGCTCTTCAAATATGAAAAACTTCTGAATATTGTAATCAGCCGACTTTAAGCTACTATATCTTTACTCTCCAAACTCCAAATTTAGTTCCGTTTATCGTGTTTGAAAACTTGGTTAGAGTTCTTATTGTGTTACGAATTTCAAAGGCTAATTCACTTTCTGTGAATTTTGTCAAATTTTTAAAGATTGCCGAAAAACATGACTAAAACTGCCTTAAGTCGAGTCGCAAGGTCGGCCAATTGAGATTTGGACGTCCCCACAGTTCAGTTATAAGTCGAGGAGATTCACTCCAACGACATGCAAACAATTCAGTTATAAGTCATTTACAAGTAGTTCAGTTCAGTTGTTCAATCAGTTAAAAGAGAACGAGTGCGATAAAGTACCCACTCGACTCAACAATTATAAGCCATTCAGTCCATAAGAAGCAATTCACATAATTGCAACAAATCATGCACTTGACACTCACCAGTCAAAATAGGAAGTAAGTGCTCAAACAACTTTTAAGCGTCTGCTTCGAGATCCTCTTGAAGGTCCCCTTGAGCGCCTGAGCAAATAATAATTGACTATCACACACTATTACTTATAAATCCTTTGCTAACAAGAAAGATTGTACACTTGTACAATACTAAGAAAATATCATGAAAGAGAGTCTTAATTACTCGTAAATCGATACTCAAATATGGGTTTCAATAACACAAGGAAAACTAATTTCCTTCATGAAATCGAGTTTAAAACGGTTAATCAATATTAAAGGATGGGGAAGAGTTTCCAAAAACTCATTTCCCATCGAGTCGGAAAATTTCAGTTTTGCACGTCAAATTTAAACAAATTAGAACTTGCACTCAGTAGGTCCAAATTTGAAAAACTTTATATCATTGAAATTTTGGTTCAAAGTACTAAAAGTTTTTAGAATATGCTTTTCCAAAATTCTAAACGGAAGGCATTCAATTTTCAACTCAAAGTGGCTGATCTGAACAAACAAGGCAGTTTCAGTCATATTTTTCGGCAATCTTTGAAAATTCGACAAAATTCACAGAAAGTGAACTAACCTTTGAAATTCGTAACACAATAAGATCTTTAACCAAGTTTTCAAACATGACAAACGGAACTAAATTCGGAGTTTGGAGCATAAAGATATAGTAGCTTAAAATCGGCTGACTTTTGTACACTATTCAGAAGTTTTCCAAATTTGAAAAGTAAACTTTGGGACATCATTTTGGTATCAAAATTGTCTTAGAATAACACCAAATTTGGTACACTTAAACTTCCATATGAGAACTACTCCTCTATCAAATTTCACGTAAAAACTCGTAAGGGAAGCTAGTTAAAAAAACTACCAAAGTTCAAGAAATTCCCAAAGCAAATCTGTCTTCTTGTTTTCTTTTCCTTTTCAAACACTTGCACCATAAAACCAGCCCCATTTTGGTTCATTTGTGAAACCAAGGTCCAAAAAACATTTCATAAGCAATTGATAGTTGGTTGACATCAAAATTTCAAAAAAAAACATTTCACAAACAACTAAACCAGTCGGTCAGCAAAAAGAAGGGTTTTCCAGCTTTGCCGTAGTTTGGAAATTGAACCATATTTCACTCAATACAACTTGAAATTGAGAATGGTTAGTGATGTTGGAAACTAGAATCATAAGGCTACATTTCATCAAAACAATTCATTTTCAAAATCAATCCATAAGTGAGAGAAAATAAAGCCATAAAATACAACTTCTTTGCCGACTCACTACGGCTCACTTATTTCGAACTAGAAAGTGAATTTTTTACCGTTGGAAATCTATGCCACAAACAGCACTCGATTTTGATATCTGTACAAAGAGATATGTTCAATCAAAGGTGCACTGTTCAGACTACCTGAACACGTTTTCGAAATTTCTTTACGTTTCGAAATTTCAAGTTTTGCTCAACCAATTCAAATGATTTTTGGTAGAAACCTTCTACACATCATATACAATATATCTACATCAGTTTCATAGCAAAACAACCCACAAAATTTCAAAATAAAGGCACGGCAAAAACAAGACAGATTCGGCCAGCATTCCTACGCAATTTCCTTCGATCTTTCCTTCAATTTCTAACCTTAACACTCATCACAAACACACTAACACACATTTTAACATTATGGCAGTCCTTATATAACCAAGGTGGGAGTTCATAGACCCCACTTCAACCAATCCAATCCAAATAACAACAACAAGGAAGCTACAAGCTTCAAAACCGAGAATGAAACTCTTTAAAGTCAAGAAATGAAAGATTGGATGAGTTGAGGTGTATACCTCTTGAACCCGTGAAGAACTAGAAATTTTTTATCACAAAAGCTCCAAGAAAACCACCAACATGAAGTCTTCCACCAAACTTAAGTTAATCTCTGAGTGATATGGAAGTTGAGTAAAATTTTTGGAGTGAAACTGTGCAAGAATGGAGCAAGAATGACAAAGAGCTTACTCTTCTTCTTCCTTGGCTGGTTTGACCAGCACTAAGAGAGAGAAAAGAGAGGTTGGTGTGTTGTGAAGCTTCCTTTGGAAGCTTGAGGATTTTGTGACCAAAATTCTAACGAAAGTCAACAGAGAATTGTGCTCGCGCGCTCGCTTTTCGTATCCGATTTCTCTCGGGTTTATTTCACTTGTGCACTAAATCTCTAATGTACTTCCTTTAACATTATAATTATTCACTTTTAGTAGTCTAGTACAAATTTCTTAAATCTCCATTTAACCGTTCCAACTCGATATACGCGAACTTTCGATTCACGTGCGATAAAGCAAAATTTACAAGTAATTCATGTAACGATAATATAATTAGCTAATACTAGGGTACATAATTATAAAAATGATTATTTTAGAAATAAAAACTTGAGTCTTCACACAAGTCTAGTATTAATTTCTCAAATCTCCAATTAGTTTGTAGCGATGCGTCTTTCGGGAAACTATCGACATGCGCGCAATAAAGCGAAAATTTGAATTCACTCAGCTCTAATCCCTTAATTAACTTTTCTTAGTCTACTATTAATTATTCTTAATTCTCCAAGATTATTGCATTCTCGAATTGAATATTTTCTGGAAAACATGTATTCACTATTTCTCGCTAAACGAGTCACAGAAAAATAAATTTTGCTACCGGAATGTTTTTAAAACATAAGTGGGACATGGTTCTATGTAAATGGATTTAAAATAATTGAAATAAATAATTCAGAAAAAACAAGTAAATAAATATTTAAATAAACCAGTAAAATAAGATTAAAAAAAAAGAAAATTTTTGGGTCCTCACATCCTTCCGTTCTTAAAAGAATTTCGTCCCCGAAATTCACACCTAGGACAATATCATTCCCTTAATAGTTATGCCTATCAAATCAATCACTAATTTACGCTTTACAACCCATACTTCACAATTTCTGTTCATCCAACTAGCAATCAAACATTAATTTTTCCCGATAGGCGTTTTAACTTCCAAGTCATAGGGCAACTTAATCGATCTCATGTTTACCCCAGATAGGTAATGTCTCCACTTCTTTAATGCAAATATCGTAGCCACTATGTCCAAATCATGAGTTGGATAATTTCTCTTGTAAGATTTTACTTTTTAGGGGTATATGCAATCACCTTATCATGTAATAATAATACACACCATGAGGTGGAGGAGGTAACCTGAGAGTTGGAGAAAGATATGCAAGAGAAGTATCGGCAGTTGTTTGTGACAAAATGTATGAATTTCGACATCGAATTTCTCTTAAGGGGGAGAGAATGTGAGGACTTGTAAAATTCCTCATATTTTTCTTAAAATTCCCTTTTATTTGAAATTTATTCCTTTATAATAGCTTTACTACTCATTCACTCCCTCAATAATTGCAATCAAACATAGAATCAAGGATTTTTTTTCGTTTTCTTGTTATCATAAATTAGGGTTTTGCGTCTTTTGGTAGAATGAGTAATTGGTGTGAAGTGTGTACTCAATTTGGTGATTAAGAGTGAGTTTTAGATTAGAAAAAGTGTATTGATAAGGGTTTATTTTACGTATTTTTAAGTGCATTTTATGAGTTGATTTTGCTTTGATTATTTAGTTTTATAACTAAAATAAATAGGTTTTAGTAAAAATATACATTATTTGGTAAAAGTGGCTATTATTGCATTTCTATTGATTTTAGTGATAAGAACTTCATTTTTATGCAGGTTTAATGATTCAATCACCAAAGGATATCAAGTGAGGTGAAAAATAGATAATTGGTGATGAATTCAAGTGGTTAAAAGAGAAATGAAGTGAAAAACGTTCAAAGTGAGGAAATGCAATTCAAGACAGTTTTGACACTCTTCGGTATTTCGACTATATCTGAAACTACACTTATCGGATTGAAATGATCTTTATACCATTTTAAAGCTAATAAAGAGATACAATTGTTATAAAGACATCGAAATCCAATTCTGCTATTTTCATGGATAAAAAGTCAGAATACAGAAGCTGCATTCTGTGGTCGAAAATCGAAATAGGGGTTTGACCAGGTGATAATATTTTGACCATATCTCAGGCTACAAAACTCTGATTTGGATGATTCTTAAAGAATTGTAAAGCTAACTCTAAGGGATACAACTTTTGTGTTTTGCACAAAAGCTAGTTCGGCCTTCATCATAGAGAAAATCGTAGTTGAAACAATGCCAAGTTGAAAACGCGCGTTTTTGCCACATTTTGTGTAGTCGTGTTTTGTAGCCGAAAAGCTGCAATTTGCTCAGCCATTTCTCTCGTATTCATACTACTTTCCAGCCATAAGTTGCAAGGGAATTCGGTGCATATGCTTCAGAAGACAAAAGGGCAAAAAAGGTGGCTTATTTTCAAGTCAAAAACATTGGTAATTGACTATCCTAACAAAGTTGAGATTTGAAAATCAAAATGTGGAATTTGACTTGGAAAATTGGAGCTCTTGAGCAGTTTTTATGCAGAGACATTGGGAGAGGTCAGGACACCATACGTAGGGAGTTTTTCATCTGGTAACATTTTCTCTCTAGTTAGAAGTTCTTGATGAAGCAATTGGAGACTCATCTTGTAATCATCTTGTACAAGAACATAACAGAAATTTGAGGGTTTCAGCATTAATTGGCTAAGCTTTCTTTTATCTTTCTTGTAATTGTACTTTATGATGTTTTGCATTAATAAACTTGTGAGTTTGATTTTTATTTCATTCATGAGTAGCTAATTTTCTTTATCTAGGGAGCAGATGAAACTTATGGTTAAATAATATGAATTGAATGTGATTTACACTTGTTATATCTTGTATTAACTTGTCTATTTGTGCAGTTGTAATTACTTGTTGTTGTTTGATCACCAATAGCATGTTCATAGTTGTTATTAGTCAATGAGAATAGATAGTAACAATGAAAAAACATAAGTAGAGCTTGAGTTGTATGTTCATGAAAATAAATGTACACTTAAATGGATTTTCCAGCATTTCATGAAGGAAAACAGAGTAGAACTAGTATTTCACCATGAAAATAGGGAAAACTATATTGCTCTCGGCCATTTCATCATAAGAATGAGATTTGATAATATTGGAAATGAATCCCTGGTTAAACAAGAAAAATAACAAGAGGTAAATCTATTCATTTGTGTTGTTTATGCCATAAGTGGAATCTACATCCCTAAATTCAATCTTTAGTGAAATTTCTCCATTTGCATTTAACATTGATTAAACCAGATTTGTAGACAATAACAGCATTATAATTTTCTTGCTCAAATTTATTGTAAGTCTAAATAATAGAGAAAAATAAGGGCCTAGTACTTGTTTAATTTGCTTCTCGTGGGATCGACCCGATACATACCCTACATTACGATTTCGGCCCGTACACTTGCAGTCAACGGGTATAAAATTGGATTTAAACTTGCATTGATATAAAAATCCCATCAAGTTTTTGGCGTCGTTGCCGGGGAGCGGCAATATTAGAGCCTACTCATCTCTATTAATTTAGACATCTGTATTTTTAGTTGAGCTGTCTATAGCTAGCTTAACATTTTAATCAATTTTTGATAAATAAAAGTTGCATAATCTTTTTTGTTTCTATTTATAATATATGCACCGAACATCTCGAGAAGTAGCACCTTTCGATCCAGAAATTGAAAGGACGTTGCGTAGACAAAGGAGGGATACACCACAGCAAGAGGAACAAGAGGTTTGGTAACCGATAGAGGAAATTTTAATAGAACTACCATTTAAGGAAGAAATGGCGGAAAACGAACCAAATAGGTGAATTCTACGAGATTTTGCTTTACTGGAAACACAAGATTCTCAAACTAGCATTTCAAGGCCAACGGTAAATGCTAATAATTTTGAGATTAAACCATCACTGATTCAAATGGTTCAACAATCTCAATATGCAGGTAATGCTACTAAAGATCCAAATTCTCACTTGTCAACATTTCTTGAAATCTGTGATACAATTAAGTTGAATGGTGTTAGTGATGATGCAATTAAACTTCGATTGTTTCCATTCTCACTAAGGGACAAAGCCAAGGTTTAGTTACAATCTCATCTTCCAAACACTTTTACTACTTAGGCTGAATTAGCTAAGGCGTTTCTCAATAAATTTTTTTACCTGGAAAAACTGCTAAACTTAGAATGGATATAACTAGTTTTTCTCAGCAGGAAGGAGAGACATTGTATGAAGTTTGGGAGCGCTATCGGAAATTGCAACGAAGATGTCCTCATCACAGTTTATCAGATTGGCTAGTAGTCCAAACATTTTACAATCGTCCCACCTATCCAACAAAGACGCATGTAAATGCGGCAGCGGGAGGAGCATTGATTCGAAAGACAACTGAGGAAACTCAATAATTGATTGAAGAAATGGCTGCTAACAACTACCAATGGGCTAACGAACGAGGTAATATAAGGAGAACCGCAGGGTATGCTTGAAGTAGATACCTTGAATATGTTAAGTGCAAAAATGGATAATGTGGTTAAGATACTTAATAGGCACGTTGGTTCTATCTCGAATCAAGAAATAGTTGTTACATGTTGTACTACTTGCGGCGGAGATCATGATGATTCTATCTGTTCTAGCAGCGATCAGGTTCAATACCTCAATAATTACATCCGTCCACCCCAAAACAATCCATACTCTAATACCTACAATCCAGGATGGCATAATCACTCGAATTTTGGATGGAAGGATCAAGGGAACCAACAAAGACCAAGTAGTCCACAGGATTTTCAACCAAAACAATTACTTTCAGAGTCCAAACCAACTTGGGAATTGGCAATTGAGAAACTAGCAAATGTATCAAATGATAAAATTGAAAAGTTAGCCAGTGCCACTACTCAATGGTTTGAAAGAATTGAAGGAATGATGGATCAACTTATGTATAGAAATGTCGAGGTCCAATTAAGGCAAATAGTAAATGCGGTTAACAATCGCAACCAAGGAGATTTACCTAGCAAGACTGAGGTAAACCCAAGAGAGCATGTGAAGGCTATAACACTCCGTAGTGGTAAGAAAATAGATGAGCCGCCTGTAATTGAATGTGAGAGAGAATGTGAAAGAAGAGAGAACAAACAGTTGAGTGAGTTAGGAGAGGATAGTAAGAAAATTAAAAGGAAAGAAAAGATGGAAGAAAATGAGTCACAAATTGGAGATACAACACCAATTCCACTGTTGCCATTTCCACAAAGATTGAAACCTTCGAGAAATGACAAAGAATTTGAAAAGTTTGTCAACATTTTCAAATAATTACATGTTAACATTCCTTTTGTTGATGCTATTTTGCAGATTCCTTCATACGTAAAGTTTCTCAAGGAGATAATGACTAAAAAAGGAGGTTAGTAGATAGTGAGACAATTGTATTGATGGAAGAATGTAGTGCCATCATACAAAACAAATTACTACCAAAGTTGAAAGATCCAGGGAGTTTCACAGTTCCTTGCACTATTGGTAATGTAAAATTCTTTAAAATACTTTGTGACCTTGGTGCGAGTGTGTCATTGATCCCTTTAACTGTAACTAGGCAATTGGGGTTGAAAGAGTTAAAGTGTACTAACATTTCTTTGCAATTGGCTGACAGGTCTATTAGACATCCAATGGGTATATTGTAGAATGTGTAACGCCCCCACTTCTCCCTAAGGCGAACCAAAGGGTATTCGCGGGACGCCTGCCTAGCTCTCGCCAGGACTCAAGCAATTCCATTTAAACTTATTGTCGGACCACACCATACGAGTCAATAACTTAGATACAATAAATACGGAAGAGTTCAAGTTTAATAAAAGTCATCCGATATCCAACCCGCACATCGGGTGTTCAACAACCATCATACTCCAAAAGTTACATTCGGATTCCAAAATACAACCCAAAAGCCAAGACAAAGTCAAAAGTAATAGAAACCCTAAACAAAAGCGTAGCAGGAAGGTTTCTTCGATACCTCGGCAAGTTCAATCCTGTTAAGGAAAACAAATCTACAGGGTGAGCAAAAACGCTCGTGAGGCCAAGAACACACATACAAGCACATTGCTCAAATAACAATCTCAATTTACAAGTCAAGCAATCATATTTTAGTAATTAACAATTTACTGGAAATATAACTAGAAACAATTCAAGGATACTGGAGCCCTCAGGAGCTATATTCCACTTGCACATTCAATAACCTCCACAAATTGACACTCCGTCAATCGGGTAGTTTAATCCGTAGAACTCCACTTAACCTGTCCCCTTTCACCTTACATACCCCTGTATCGGGCCCACCTGTCATTTGTTTGTGGCGATACTACTCAAGTATGCCAAGCAAGACCTCTCACTAGGTCAAGCTTATATATCTCATGGCTCGCCAAGGTTCCCGACCAAGCCCATGCCGGCTCGAGTCCAAAGTCGGTCAATGAGATTTGGGCGTCCCCATGTGCACTTGTGTGTCGAGAAGATTCACTCCAACGACGTAGACAACTATAGCATACCATTACATTTCATTCATTCATTCAATGCATTTCAATCATTCATTCAATACATTTCAACCATTAATATTTCATTTCTAATGAGAACGAGTGTGGTAAAGTACACACTCGACTCCACTTTCAAGATTTCCAATCATTAATAATAATTAAACATGTAACAAGTTTACATACACCTGACACTCACCAAATATTATGTGTAAGTAAGGTCAAGGAAAGTTCAAGCGTCCACCGTGGGATCCTCTTGAAGGTCCTCGTGTGCGCCTGAGCAAATAATAGTGAATTATCATCCAAATCCCAAATATCGAGGAATAATTCGTTCACTAGTATTAATCTAGGGGATTCCGTGAAAATGAATTTCAATTACTCGTAAATCGATATTCGAGAGGGGTTTGATAACATTCAAAAGTATTTAAATCTTTATCTAGGAAATCGGGGATAAAGCGTTTAGATAATATCAAAAGAATAAAGAGTTCTTGAAAAACTCTATTTCCTTAAAAGTTGGAAAATTTCAGTTTTATTATGAATTTTTGAAAAATCGTAACTCACTCGACATAAGTCAAGAATTGGAAAACTTTATACCGTTAGAAACCTCTTAGAAAGTACTACAAGTTCCTAGAAGACACTTTTCCATGAATCGAAGTGGAAAGTGTTCAAAAATGAGCTTAAAGTTGCTGTTCCAAATCACCCAGGATTGAGCCGGGATTGGTTTTTCGTTAACTTTGAAAATTCGGCAGAATTCACTCGTTGCAAACCAGCCCTTGAAATTTATAGCTCAATTAGAGGTGCAAGTAAGGTTTAGGGCAGAATAAGCAGATCAAGAATCAGAGTTTCGAGCACCAAGATATTGTAGCTCAAAGTTGGGTAAATTTCAAGACTGTTAACAAATTTTCAGATTTGGTTCCGACTTTGGACCTTTAGTTAAGTGTCGAAATAGACTTGGATTGATACCAAATTTTGTATTACAATACTCCTATATGAAGGGTATCTCTCTATCAAAGTTCGTGGAAAAATACCTTCGGGAAGGTGGTTAACCAATCAACCAAAGTTTGAAATTACTAAGGCCAAACTGCCTTTAGCTCTCTTTCTCTCCGTTTCCAAACATTCGGCTAAGGAAAACCTCCAAGCATGGTTCATTTGTGCAAGAAAAGTCTAAGGAGTATACATGGTACATTTGGTAGGTGTTTAGCACCAAGAAATTGTAAGGCCCAAAAACAACCAATGCAAAGATCATAAACGAAACAATAAGTAAATAAAAAGGAAAGGATTGCAAACCAATTAACTACCCAACTCCTCTTGAACTTGTAGATTAATTGAAACAAGCTACTTCAAGTTGATGAATTACAATCACTCTTGTGTACAAAGGAAGGTTCACCTCCTCCTTGCCCCAAGCAGCACTCGGTCAAGCCAGGACGTTTTACTATCCCTCAGGACAACCCTCACAGAGTTACACTCATGAAAGATTCACTCACAAACGAAAAGTTTACAATGAACCTCACACCACTAAAACTACAAATATTCTTTTTGGAGTATTTTCTCACTAAAATCTCTCTAGATCTTTTGTATCTTCAGTGTGCCAAAGTTGTTTGAAGTATCTGACCAACCACTATTTATATAGGACCAAGAAAGAGCCTCATTAAAGCTTCCAACGGATAGAAAGTAGCTGAACAGTCAACTAGCCGTTGGTAGTGTCGGACGTCCGATAGCACTGTTTTATGCGTCCGACAGCAGGCAGTGAGTTTGAGAAATTTTCTTCAATTCTTTCGGACGTCCGATAGGCTGGTTTTCTGCGTCCGAAGGTATGATGTAAAACTGAGAATTTTTCTTCAATTCCTTAGGACGTCCGATAGGCTGGTTTTCTGCGTCCGAAGATACTCAATGGTTGTCGGACGTCCGATGCAGTCTTTTTGAGCGTCCGACAGCTTCAGCATACTTTGTCTTTTTCCAATTGCACTTGTTCATGGAATCAAATAATTTCATAACTGAAAATATATCTTGAAGAAATATTAGTATCATCCATTTGTTTTGTAAACATCAAAAGATAGGGATCAAACTCAACAATCTCCCCCTTTTTGATGATGACAAAACAATGGATGGAAAGAAACAAAAATAAGTATAAGCTCCCCCTCAATCATTGCAATCAAAACTTTTAAGAGCCAAACTCATAATCTCATAATAACTCCCCCTTACACATTGCATCCATCTCTCCCCCTTTTTGTCATCATAAGATGAGAGTAATAACCAGCAACCATAATCCAACAACAATAACAGAAAATCCAATATTTCAAACAAAAACAGAGAAATGATAGCAGAATTCAGCAATACCAACATACCAACTTATTGCTGAGAAATTAGCAAATCATCGTTAGATCAGAATAGTTCTTTTCTCTCCCTTTTTGACATCATATAGATTCAGTAGTATTCAAAAATATCAGCGAAAACTCAAATCAAAATATCAGAAATATCAAAAGAAAAAAATATTCTGAACAAGAATCACTGCAATGATTAGACAAAACCTTCTACTTGTTAAAATTAGTATCATGTCTAACTATCCACATGCATTTCATGCCTTTTTTTTATATTCTTTCTCACATAGCAATCACTTTTCATGTGACCTTTTTGACAACAGAAATTACACATAATCAGGGAATTATTTATATGAACAGGTTTAATAAATCTTACTTGTCTTCTCCTATGGATAGCAAACTCATTTGCAGCAGAATTTATCTTAAAATGAGTTTTTGATTTATTACTTTGAAAACAGTCCTGTTTTTTATGTTGAAGCAACTCATTTAAATCATCAATTCTTCTTTTCAAATCATCTTGTTCCCTTTTGAACATTTCACAAAAACTTGTTTTTCTATCAAGATCCAAGTGTAAAGCAGTCTCACTTTTTTTGAAGTAATCATTTTCAGCTTTCAACTTTTTATTTTGTTGAAAAAGATTTGCATTATCTCGAAGCAAAAAACTAATTTTCTGTTTTAACTCCTTGTTTCTAACATAAGATTCTTTCAAACTATCATGCAATTTTATAATGAAATATTCAAGATCATCATCATCTTCATCATCACTTTCAAATTGAGAGTTAGAAGATGTTACCTCATCATCTCCAATGGCCATGAAAGAAAATTGAGCAGATTGATCTTCCTCTTCAATTTCACCATCGGAATTGCATTCATTCCATGTGAATTGAAATTTGTTTATTCTTGGTTTTCTTCCTTCTTTCTTCTTCATAATTGGACAGTCATTTGCATAGTGTCCAGGTTGGCCGCATTCAAAGCACTGATCAGTTTGCTTTTTGTTGAACTCTAGCTTCCCTTTGTTTCTCGAGTTGTTGAACTGATTTGGGAATGAATTGCTAGGTCCACCATTTCTGAATCTCCTCTTGTTGAGTATTCGTTTGAAACTTTTTGTGATGAGAGCGATATCATTGTCATCACCTTCCACATCTTCTTCATCTAGGGAGGCAGAATCATCTTCATCTTGTGAGGCTTTTAGAGCAATATTCTTTCGCACTTTTGCATCCTCTTCCTCTTGCACCTTAGTCTTAAGTTTCAGCTCATAAGAGGTAAGAGAGTTAATAAGAGATTCAATAGGCATAGTATTCAAATCTCTAGCCTCCTCAATAGCAGTCACTTTATTTTCCCAATCATTGGACAAGGCATTCAGGATTTTTCTATTTTTCTCACTAAGAGAATATTCTTTTTCCAGCACCTCTAAATCTTTAATGAGATCATTGAATCTACAATACATTTGATCAACATTTTCATGAGGTTCCATCTTGAAAGATTCATACTTTGTAACTAGAATGGACTTCTTTTGTTCTCTAACATTCTCACTACCTTCATGAATTTCTTTCAGTTTGTCCCAAATTTCGTTAGCTGACTTGCAACCCTTGACTCTAATAGATTCATTTGAGTCTAATGCACAATATAACACATTCATGGCTTTTGTATTTAAGGTGAGATGAGCTCTATCCACAGCAGTCAGTTCACTTCTTGTTTTCGGTCTAGATGCATGAGTATTTTCATCTATAAGAGAGGCATCATATGGACCTTCACTAATAATAAACCACAATTCGATATCAATAGATTGCAAAAAGATAATCATTCTTTCTTTCCAACTCATATAATTTGACCCATTAAACACAGGTGGTCTAATAACAGAATGTCCTTCAAAAAATATAGCATTATTGGTTGTCATCTTTACTCCAAAGCCGATTGAGCTTAATCTCTAGGAGACCAAGCTCTGATACCAATTGTAAGGCCCAAAAACAACCAATGCAAAGATCATAAACGAAACAATAAGTAAATAAAAAGGAAAGGATTGCAAACCAATTAACTACCCAACTCCTCTTGAGCTTGTAGATTAATTGAAACAAGCTACTTCAAGTTGATGAATTACAATCACTCTTGTGTACAAAGGAAGGTTCACCTCCTCCTTGCCCCAAGCAGCACTCGGTCAAGCCAGGACGTTTTACTATCCCTCAGGACAACCCTCACAGAGCTACACTCATGAAAGATTCACTCACAAATGAAAAGCTTACAATGAACCTCACACCACTAAGACTACAAATATTCTTTTTGGAGTATTTTCTCACTAAAATCTCTCTAGATCTTTTGTATTTTCAGTGTGCCAAAGTTGTTTGAAGTATCTGACCAACCACTATTTATATAGGACCAAGAAAGAGCCTCATTAAAGCTTCCAACGGATAGAAAGTAGCTGAACAGTCAACTAGCCGTTGGTAGTGTCGGACGTCCGATAGCACTGTTTTATGCATCCGACAGCAGGCAGTGAGTTTGAGAAATTTTCTTCAATTCTTTCGGACGTCCGATAGGCTGGTTTTCTGCGTCCGAAGGTATGATGTAAAACTGAGAATTTTTCTTCAATTCCTTAGGACGTCCGATAGGCTGGTTTTCTGCGTCCGAAGATACTCAATGGTTGTCGGACGTCCGATGCAGTCTTTTTGAGCGTCCGACAGCTTCAGCATACTTTGTCTTTTTCCAATTGCACTTGTTCATGGAATCAAATAATTTCATAACTGAAAATATATCTTGAAGAAATATTAGTATCATCCATTTGTTTTGTAAACATCAAAAGATAGGGATCAAACTCAACAGAAATTCATTTGGTAAGGCCACAACAAGTCTCACATCTAATATGTCCAAATCTAAGGTTTTCAAGAACAAGGCAGTCACCGTATTTTGATCATAACTCACTCAATTTAACTTGGATTTGGGCATGGTTGATACTGTTAGAAAATACATTCATAGGGCTAAAATTTCACAGAAAAAATCGTTTTAAGTTTCAGCATGCAACTGGCTCGAAATTAAGCCTAGAGTTGCAGCATCATCAAATCATTTCAGCAGAACGGAGAAACAGGGCAGCTGAATTCAGAAGAGTGGTACGGTTCACACACATGGAACCAGAACGTGCATTATATACCGTTGGAAAGATGGGTATGTCTAGTTTCAAATTCCGCTAACGACACTTGATTTCGACGTCGGAGTACGGAGTTATGGACAAAATACGAACACTGGTCTGGTTACGACGGCAACCGTTTCCAGATTACCAGCTTTGGGAAATAAATTCTTTTGATCAACCAAAACTCAACATTTTTCAATGAAACTTTGTACACAACTTCTACAACATGTAAACAACACAATCAAGCCATTAAATCCTCAAATTTCTGCATTAAAGTGGCCGAACAAAGCAGGGTAAAATGGTCAGATTTGGCCTTTGCACCCAACGTGAGTTTCCAGCAATTTTCCTTCAACAAACCACTAACTTAAACACTAATCCGACATTATAAACATCATCAAGCACAAAATCAGCAACAACCCAAGAGTGGGAATTCATAGAGCCCACTTTTCCAATTTCTCCAACATCAACCACAACCCATATGCAAATTCAAGCTTATAAGTGTAATTTAACTTCCATAGGACAAGTTTAAGGTATTAGATCATTACCTACTTTGATGGTTGGTCAAGACAGAAGTTTCGGCCCTTTTGAAGCTTGAAGAAAACCGTGGATAGCTCCTTCCTTTTGTAGCTAAATGGACTTCCCAAGTGTTGAGGTAGATGTAGTTGAATTTTTTAAGAGAGTTTGGTAGATTGAGTAAGATTTGTAGAGGGAATGTTGAAAGTTTTTGGTTGTTTCTTTGCAGCTGCTAGCCATCCAAGGAGCTTGAAGAAAGGAAATGGTTTGCTGATCCTTTGGCGTTTAAGGAACGCTACTCGTGTAATATTTTAAGTACGTAAAAATCAATTGCAACTAGTGCGCTTACGCGCGCGTTTTATGTTCGATTTCTCTTAAGTTTGTTGCACTAGTGCACTAAACCTCTAGGGCACTTACATTCATATAAATATTATTCATTCTTAATTGTCCCAAAATAATTGTCCAAAGTCCCTCAATTAAGCGTGCACGTGAAAACACGTATTTCCAATTTAGGCGCAATAAAATGAAACCTTCGAGAAATTCTTATAACAATCGTACTACCAACTATCACTTGAGTTTTTAAACCTAAAATTGCCTATTTTAGGACCATTGTATATATCTCAAATTTTTGAGCTTATTGCACTCCCAATTGGCTAAAGTGTTTAGACACATTCTCACTTTTTCTTTTTCTTTTTTTTTTCTAATCAAGCTTTTAAGAAAATAATTTTTTGAAATGAGACACTTTAAAAATATAACTAAACTATAAAACCATGTACTTAGGTCTCATAAGGCTAGAAAATATTATTCGTGGCAAAAATCCAAATAAATAATTAATTTAGCCAAAATTAGGGATTTTAAAAATAATAGAATTTTCGAGTCCTCACAGAATGTGCTCATTAAAGTACAAAAATTCATTATTCCTGTTGATTTTGTTGTTTTAGATATGGACGAGAATGTCAATGTACCTATTATAATTGGTAGACCATTTCTGGCCACCGCAGGTACAATAATAGATGTTAAACGTGGTAAGTTCAAGTTTCAAATTGGTGAAGAGGAAGTGGAGTTTGATCTAAATAAAGTGGAGAAATATCTCTCTTTTACCGACCATGTTTATTGTATTGACATATGTGATGAATTGGTATTAGAGATGGGTCAAGTTAATCTTAATAATGATTCTCTTGAACTTTGTCTTAATGGTGTAGGCTTACAAGAGGAATAGGTTGAAGAAATGACTGAATTTTTGCAGGCACAGGTTCCCTACAAAAGGAGAAATGCGTATGAGGAGTTAGGACTGAACAAAGGATTACCTCCACCATCGTGCGAGCAAGTTCCACGGCTTGAGCTTAAGCCGCTGCCTAAATACCACAAATATGCATTTCTTGAAGAAAAAGAGACGTTGCCGGTGATTGTAAATTCTGCACTAGATGAGGAACAACTAGGCAAGCTCTTACGTGTCTTGAGAAAGTATTTAAAGGCAATAGGATGGACGATTTCTGATATCAAAGGAATTAGTCCAACTATTTGTATTTACAATATTTTGTTGGAAGAAAACTCTAAACTGGTGGTTGAGATTCAAAGAAGATTAAATCCAAACATGAAAGAAGTGGTAAGAGTAGAGATTCTTAAATGGTTGGATGCAGGTATAATTTTTTCAATTTCTGATAGTGTTTGGATTTCTCCTATTCATGTTGTGCCAAAGAAAGGAGAGATAACCATAGTACGTGGTAACAATGATGAAATGATTCCATCTAGAGTTGTGGTTGGGTGGCGAGCTTGTATTGATTATAGAAAACTGAATGCAGCTACTAGAAAGGATCACTTCACTCTTCCGTTTCTTGATCAAATGCTAGAAAGATTGGCCGGATATGAATTTTATTGTTTCTTGAATGGTTTTTCAGGATACAATCAAATAGTCATTGCACCGGAAGATCAAGAGAAAACCACATTCACTTGTTCTAACGGCACTTTTGCATTTCAAAAAATGCCTTTTGGACTGTGCAATGCACCGGCTACGTTCCAACGATGCATGATGGCAATTTTCTCTGATTTTAATGCGAAAATTATGGAAATCTTCATGGATGATTTTTCTGTATTTAGATCTACTTATGATCATTGTTTTAACAATTTAGATCTAATTTTGCAGAGATGTGCAGAAACAAACCTTGTACTTAATTGAAAAAAATGTCACTTCATGGTTTGTGAGGGTATTGTGTTAGGCCACAAAATTTCTTCAGAAGGTATTGAGGTAGATCATTCCAAGATAGAAGTTATTGAGAGAATACTTCCACCTATCAATGTGAAAGGCATTCATAGTTTTCTTGGACACATGGGATTTTATCGACGGTTTATTAAGGATTTCTCCAACATTGCTAAACCTTTGTGTGATTTACTTGCAAAAGATATTCCTTTTCACTTTACTAATGAGTGCTTATTTGCTTTCAATAGGTTAAAAAAGGAACTTGTCTCCGCGCCCATAATAGGATCACTGGACTGGAGCTTACCATTCGAATTGATGTGTGATGCAAGTGATTTTGCAGTTGGAGCTGTTCTTTGGCAAAAACATGATAAACGACTTCATGTCATTTATTATGCAAGTAAAATATTAAATGAATCCCAAGTTAACTATGCAACAATAGAGAAGGAGTTGCTAGCAGTGATATTTGCATTGGATAAGTTTAGATCGTACTTAGTAGGATCTAAAGTTATCATTTATACCGACCATACAGTACTCAAATATCTTTTCAATAAGAAAGATGCAAAACCTTGACTAATTCGATAGATTTTATTATTGCAGGAATTTGATTTGGAGATCAAAGATAAAAAAGGATCCGAGAACTTAGTCGTTGATCATCTTTTTAGACTGGAAAACATACCTCAAGAAGACCATTCATCCATTAAAGAAGAATTTTCAAATGATTTTTTAATGACAATTTATAAGTCACTATGGTATGCTGATCTAGTTAACTCTATAGTTAGTGGAGTGATACCAAGTGATTTGAATTCTCATCAAAGAAAAAAATTCTTTAATGATGCTAAACATTATTTTTGGGAAGAACCGTTCTTTACATTGTGCAGATGGAATAATTAGAAAATGTGTTCCGAAAGAAAAGGTATATAGTATTTTAAGACATTGTCATACCCTTGAAACGGGAGGTCATTTTAGGACAACTAAAATCATAGCAAAGAAATGGCAATCTAGATTTTATTGGCCTACTATGTACCTAAACACTAGAAATTGGGTTAAAAGTTGTGATCAATGCCAAAGAACCGGTAATATCTCAAGAAAGAATGAAATGTCGTTGACTACATATCTAAAAGTTGAGCAATTTGACGTTTGGGACATTGATTTTATGGGACCATTTCCTAACTCATATAATAATAAGTACATCATTTTAGTAGTTGATTATGTCTCTAAATGGGTGGAGGCCATTCTTTCACAAACTAATAATGCTAAAGTTGTACTTAAATTCCTTAAACGGAACATATTTTGTAGGTTTGGAGTCCCAAAGGCAATAATAAGCGATGAAGGTAAGCATTTTTGTAATAAAATTATTGACACTTTGTTGCTTAAATATGGATGCAGGCATAAAAGGTCACTTCCCTATCATCCTCAAGCCAATGGCCAAACAGAGTTGGCCAACTGGGAAATAAAAATCATTTTGGAGAAAACTATCAACCGATCGAGAAAGGATTGGTCAAACAAGCTTGAAGATGCTTTGTGGGCATATAGAACGGCATTTAAAACACCGTTGGGAATGTCTTCATATAAGTTTGTTTATGGGAAAACGTGTCATTTACCGACAGAAATAGAATATAGAGCTTATTGGGCTATTAAGGCTATTAATTTTGATTTTAAATCTGCAGGTGAAAAGAGAATGCTCGAGTTGAGTGAATTGGAAGAATTACGATTGACTTCGTATGAGAATGCCAAGATTTACAAAGAAAAAGTGAAATTTTGGCATGATAAACACATTCTCCCTAAGCATTTTGAAGAAGGGTAAAAGGTGTTATTGTTTAATTCAAGGCTTAAATTATTCCTGGAAAGCTTGAGTCTCGATGGTTCGGGCCATTTGAAGTAGTTCGCATGTTTCTTTATGGAGCAGTGAAAATAAAAGGAGAAAATAGTGCCCCATTCAAAATAAATGATTACAAATTGAAGCCCTATTTGGCCGGAGAAAAGATTCCTAAAGGAGTAATTTACTCCTTAGGAAACGCAATGGAGAGTTAAAGAAGCTATAGGAGAGTCGATCCAATGACTATAAACAAAAGTGCTAATTGGGAGGCAACCCAATGTTTAAGTTATATGTATTAATTTGGAGTGAGTTTGTGTTTAATATATTTATTTTAGTTGATTTCTTGTTTTTGTGTTATAGGGTTGGTATATGGAAGCAAAGATGACCATTTGAGGTGAAAAAGATGAATTTTGATCAAACAACTCAACCCCTTGATTTGCATTAAAGACGTTTTTGATTCGTTACAAAGGCGTAAAATGCATGTTTTCATTGTTTTACATGTGCATCCATTGATAAATTTTGCAACTAGATGATCTATGATGCATTTTGAGTGATTGGGGTACCATTTGTAATTTTGTAAAAGTTGAATTTCTACTAAAATTCACAGCAAAAAACACGTTTTTCATAAAAACGCGCTTCAGAGTTGCGTTTGTGTAGAATCGCGTTTTCAATTCTGCGCCAACAGAACAGAAAACGCGCCTTCAAAATGCGACTAAAACCCTAAACTTCAGAAACATGAGTTGAAGGCGCGTTTCTACTTGCATTTTCTTTGTACGAATAAAGCCTTCAGAAACGCGATTTCCAGCCTCATTTCTTCTTCTTTTCTTCATTGTCCAAGTGCGTTTTTCTCCTTCTATTTCTGTCCAACTCACTAATCTTCATTTTTACTCCATAATCTTGCTAGAAATTATCAACCCAACACCTTTTGAGCATCATACAACCTTAAGAATCGTAATGTAGGGTATGTATCGGGTCGATCCTTGAATATGCGATCGAAATGTCAAAGCATGAAATTCACGAACCATTGTCTACTTATTTCCAATGCTTCATGCGTTCCATTTGATAACCATTAGTAATATTAACCTAAAGATGGAAAAAGAGAAACAAATAAAAAATAACAAAATAACTCAATACATAATGTAAACATGAAATCACACCAAAATAAAATAGTCAAAACATTGGGTTGTCTCCCAGTAAGCGCTTTTGTTTATAGTCATTGGCTTGACTTTTTCACCTCATTTCTCAAGGAGGTTTTGATAATGAATAATCCACCAATTTTTGTCGTAGTGGATCATTAAAATGTGGCTTAATAGCAAAAGTTACATGTTCAAATGATATGAGAGGTGGAAGAAACATACCTATCTCAAGTGAGTCATAGATATTATCTTGAATATGCACCACTTGAGAATTCACCAAAAGAGATGTCATATGGGTTTTTTGGGCAATAATACCTTTCAAACCTATACTTTTAATACACTCCTCAAGAGCGGTGAAAAATGAATCATTAAAGCTCACCTCTTGAGGTTCAAAATTAGTTCCAAAGATATTATCATGTGAAATGGACATTTGCTCACTGAAACACAATTGAGATTCATCATTTTCATAAAAATGCAATCCATTTTCACATATAACATTCACCATTCATGCTAGGATCATTTTGCAAATTATTAGAAGAAATTACTTCACACAATGCATATAATTGGTCTTGTATTCTATCAAAGTGAGAAATTAATTCATCTAACATTTCCTCAACCCTATCAAAATGGTTGGAGGTTGCATTTGCTAGCTTTTCTATGGCTAAATCAAATTGACTAGAAGAATTTTCTACAGCTAGCTCCCAAGATGCATTAGAATCATTAGCTAATGGTTCACTTTCTAATTTCTAAGGTAGAGGTGCATAAGCTAATTTCTCTATTGCCAATTCCCAAGATGGTTTTGATTCAGAGTGGACACATTTAGATTGATAATCATATAAACAAGAAGAAGCACTATTAGCACATTGATTATCCCAACCATAACCACAAGAATTGCCCCAATTAGGACCATATTGATCAAGATAAGGATTACAATGCCCAAATTCATCATAATAATCCACAATTTGTGCTTGTCTACATGTATGAGTAGCATGATAACCTCCACACAAGTCACAAATCACATGATAAGAGTTAAAAGCATTAGCATTCATCCTTTGCTCAATTTCATGCCTAATTGTGTCCATTTGAACTTGTAACATAATAACATCAAAATTTGCCTTTAAGCACCTTAAACCATCTTCAAAAGACATACATTCAGTAATTTCTTGGTTACCTCTATTTGTACTTGGTAATCATCAATTGCCAATCTTCCATTTCTCAAGTATTGTCCTCCAAATTGACCTACCCTTCTCATTACCTAAAATTGCTTTAAAACAACTTAAAAGCAAAATTAATAAAAAGAATAGGTGATAAAATGTACACACACATAAAATACTACAATAACAGAAAATAACATTCACACTATAACTAATAAAATGTTTAAACTAATAAATTTGCTCTTCACACAGATATTGCCAAATCTTTCCCGACAACAGCGCCAAAAATTTGACTGGATTTTTATATCAATGCAAGTTTAAATCCGATTTTATACCCGTTGACTGCAAGTGTACAGGCTGAAATTGTAATATAGGGTATGTATCGAGTCAATCCCACGAGGAGCAAATTAAACAAGTATTAGGCCCTTATTTTTCTCTATTATTTAGATTTACAATAAATCTGAACAACAAAATTATAATGCTGTGTAAGGCCCAAATACAACCTAAGAGGGGGGGTGAATTAGGTTGATTAAAATCTTAATCAAATTTATGCACTTTTTCTTTAATAAAAATTTACCTTCTTTTCTAGTAATGATCAACCAAGTAGATTAGAAGACGAGAGCAATATTGATCAAAAAAACAAGTATAGATAAGCAATGAGAATTTTATTAAACAAAAGGTAAGATAGAATATCAAACCGATTGTCTACCAAGCTTTCTTGAAACTTGAAGACCAATCACAAGGTTGAGCAACTTCTCTTTGATGAAAGATGATCAACTAGATGTACAATGGAGGGAGCACTTCCTCCTTGCCCTAAGCCTCACTTAGTCAAACTAATAAGTTTTACAATCACTCAGATAACCCTCAACAAAGCTACACTAATGAAACTTTCAACCACAAGAGAAAAGCTCACAAGAAATTCACACCACTTAGAGAACAAATCTAGCTTTGGAGACTATTTTCTAGCTAAAATATCTCTTGAGATCTTGTAAACAAAGTGTGCAAAAGTCCCTCCTTGGTTCAGAACAGTTTGTTTTTAAAGGGGACCAAAAATGGGCTTCATTAATGCTTCCAACGGATAGAAGGCAGATGAAGAGTCAGCTAGCCGTTGGGGCTTTCGGACGTCCGACGACCAAATCATCGTCCGAACTAATCGTCCGAAAACAGCCAAGTTGAAGTTCGGACGTCCGATGAGTTTTTATCGTCCGACAGCACAGCGTCCGATCGTTGGCAGAGAGTTGGCAAGTCATCTTGGAATTTTTCGGACGTCCGATGCGGTTGATATGTGTCCGAGGTGTGCGTCCGATCCTTCCGGACGTCCGATGCTTCCTTATGAGCGTCCGACAAAGCTTCCTTCTTGATGTTCTTTATTCTTTCGGACGTCCGACAGATTCCTTTCGGCCATCCGACATGAGTGTCCTGTTTTTGCTTCTTCTTTTGGTTGATTTGCATTTCATGACATATTCGTACCTGATTCTTTGATAGGCAAAAAAACACTTATATTTGAAGAAAGTTAGATAAACATTTCAAAGTACTTTGTGATCATCAAAACCAAGAATAACAAAATTGTCACACTTAAAAGACAGTATCTTTGATCGGAACAAAACAATGACTAAATTCGTTTATATTATTCCAATCTTGTTTGCCACATCCAAAGCATCGTAGTCTGGAGTCAATTGAACATATGCTTTCTTTGTTCCATCAGGCCTGATCAAAGTGTTCACTTTCTTGGTCTGTATTTCTTATATAAACATTTCAAATTACTTTGTGATCATCAAAACCAAGAATAACATTCTCCCCCTTTTTGATGATGACAAAACAAAAGTTTGAAATGAGATTTGATGATTGCAATAAAAGCTCCCCCTTTCTCAATAGACAAGAACTCCCCCTTTCTTAGTGAATCATAAAAATTTTGAAAAACTCCCCCTCACTTGGCTGCCCAACCGAGTTAAACAATTATCCAAAAATATGACAATTAAGCAGCCCACATCCAACATTTTATTAATTCAATCCATCAGCCAATCCAAATTTAATTAAACCATCAATCAATCCAACATATCCAACATCATCAATCATCAATCAATCCAGTCCTCTCCCCCTTTTTGTCATCACAAAAGGGCAATCAATCACATCCATCTCATCCACAAACACATTCATCAATGAAAACCAAATTCATTACATCAAAATACTTAAACATTTAAAATACTTAAACATCCACAAACACAGTCATCATTCAAAATACTCAATCAAAACGTACCAAAAGAAACATAAATATAAGCATAACCAAATGTTGAATTCATCTACATATCCATTGTTGAACACTACAAACACATAAAACAGAATGCAAATGTCCTAAATGGTGAACTATGTGGATCCAGGTGTTCTTCGAGAGAGCTGATATTGAGAGAGGTTCTCCTCATCAGTTTCTTCATCATCTTCAGCAGCTTCTTCAATTGGTGCCTTGCCTTTGTCTGATGTGGAAGGGCCATGAGGAGTCACAGGAGTTGATGAGTTCGGATCTGGAATTGATGCACTTGGATCAGTAGTGCGAGGCTCTTTGCCATGTGAGACTTCCTCAACTACAAGTGGGGGAAAAAGAAGGTTCTTTTTGTCTAGGAAGGCTGATTGTTGTTCAGAGGACATGGTGATCATTAGACCATGTTCCAGAAGAAGAACATGCTGTTTGAGTTGACGAAGGAGCTCAATCACTTCATCATTGGAGGAGGAAGATGCCTTAGTGGCAGACTTCCTGGGATGAATGGGAGTGAGTGCAATAGATGAAGGGTCATGTGCAGCCTTAGACCTAGGTTCACTAGATGACGCCCCCTTATAAGCCCACAGATTATCTTTAAAAACAAGATTTTTCTTTTCAAAATATCCTTTGGTAAAGGCATAAGAAGATGCTTCTTTGGGACAAACACCTAGAATTGGAACTTTGTAAAACTCAAAAATCTTTTGAAGAAATTTCCCATAAGATAATTTTTTACGAGAATCAGTGGTATAGCGAAGTAAAAACTTGCACATGATAAAACCAAAATCAATACGAATTTTTTCTCGAAAACAGTAAAAGAGATACAACTCCATTTTGTTTGCATCAGTTCTATGACTATCAGTAGGCACAAGCAGGTTTGAAATGATTGAAAAAGCAATTAGATTCACAGGGGCAAGGTCATTCAGTTTAGCATCAGCAAGGGAGGAAAAACTTCTTTTAAAATAAGTCAACATTTTAGCCCCATCAAAATGATTATCAGCAGTAGGGTGCTCTTCATAGGAAAAGAAATTTGCAATTTTATCCTTGCATCCACGTTCAATGGTAGTTTTTAAAATGGCATTCACAGTTTCAGAATCAAAGATTAAGTCTACCCTATTAACCCTGGATATGATCTCAGTTTGGTCAGTGCCTTTCCTAAGATTGGCAAAGAATTGATACAGCATTTCAGGGTAATAAACATTGGGCATAGAAATGAGATGTGACCATTTCTGGAAAGCAAATAGACTCAGAATGGATTCTAACCCTATGTGGTGAAATTCAGAAGAGTTTACAGTGCGTTGAGGGATGACACCTTTCTGGGATATCCAGGAGTGTTTGTCTTTTGCAGCATCATCAAAGAATGTAGGAAGTGTGGTTGATTTTGGAGGCGGTTGGGAAGAGGTTCCCTGTCCAGATTCAGGCTGAGAGGTGGGTTGTGGAGTAGGCCGTGACATTTGACCCTTTACGGCTCCTCTCTTGAAGCGTTTTGATGAACGTTTGACCGTAGGAAGATCCTCATCCTCATCCCTGAGTGGATGCTTGCATCCGGCAGTAACCTTTCCTCCTCTTAGATTCACCATTGTGCGAAATGTGTGGAATGAAGGATGCAAATGATGCACACAGTAGTAAGGAAGTGAATCGCACAGAAATTTTGGAACAAAAAGGCCTTGAACAAGATTTGACAGAGCGGTTATGAGAAAGTAGGGTTTTGTGGAAAATTTGGGAATTTGCGAAATGATAGGCGATTCTGTGAAATGATCAGGAGAAACGAATCGCAATTGATCAGGAAAAGTTTTGGTTGAGTCAATTTGGGAATGAGGGCTTCAGAATGATATGAATTTGAGAGTGAGAGACGAGAGAGTTTTCGTCCGAGAGGAAATAGAATAGGAATAGTGTGAAGCAAATGAGGAAGAAAGTTGTTTTTAAAAAATGAGCCGTTACACTGTCGAACGGCCGAACGAAGTTGTACGTCCGACAGTTGCGTCCGAACAGGTGCAATCTGGAAAATAGCTGAAAAACATCATCAGACGTCCGTTCATCTTCTTTCGGACGTCCGAAGGCTATGAAAAATTTAAGATGATTTTTCGATTATTCCTAATTTTGATCTTAGATGAATGAATTGATCCAATGGCAAAGCTTTTGTAAAAATATCAGCAAATTGATCTTTAGAACAAACATAATTTACACAAATTTCACCTTTTTGAACAAGATCACGAATAAAGTGGTGCTTTATATCTATATGCTTTGTCCTAGAATGCTGAATAGGATTTTTGGTCAAATTTATAGCACTAGTATTATCACAGAATATAGGCATGCAGTCATACAACAATCCAAAATCATTCAAGATATGCTTCATCCATAAAAGTTGAGCACAACATGCACTAGCGGCAATATATTCCGCTTCGGTTGTAGACAATGAGATTGCATTTTGTTTCTTGCTAAACCAAGAGACTAAACAATTTCCAAGAAAGTGACAAGATCCACTAGTACTCTTTCTATCCACACGACACCCTCCAAAATCAGCATCCGAATAACCATATAGTGCAAACTTACTAGATCTAGCATACCAAAGACCATAGTCTAATGTACCTTTCAAATACCTAAAAATCCTTTTTACAGCATTCAAATGTGATTCTTTTGTGGACAAGATTGAAATCTAGCACACAAGCAAACAACAAATATAATATCAGGTCTACTTGCGGTTAAATAGAGTAGGCTTCCGATCATACCTCTATAGTGCTTTTCATCCACATGATTTCCTTCTTCATCTTTGTCAAGCTTTGTAGAAGTGTACATTGGAGTTCCAACTTGCTTTGAGTCCTCCATGCCAAACCTTTTCAGCAATTCCTTGGTATATTTTGCTTGATTTATAAAAATTCCCTCAAGGGTTTGATGTATTTGAAGTCCAAGGAAGAAATTTAATTCTCCCATCATACTCATTTCAAATTCACTTTGCATAGTGGTGGAAAAATCCTTGCATAGATACTCATTAGTAGCACCAAAAATAATATCATCTACATATATTTGCACAATAAGAAGATCATTTAACACTTGCTTAGTAAAAAGTGTGGTGTCCACAATACCTCTTTTGAAACCATTTTCAATTAAGAAACCACTTAATCTTTCATACCAAGCTCTTGGACCCTGTTTTAAACCATATAAAGCTTTAGAAAGTTTAAACACATGACTTGGAAATTTTGTATTTTCAAAACCGGGGGGTTGATCCACATATACTTCTTGATCAATAAAACCATTTAAAAGGGCACTTTTAACATCCATTTGAAACAATTTGAAGCCTTTGAAGCAAGCAAAAGCAAGAAGCATTCTAATAGATTCTAATCTAGCTACGGGAGCAAATGTTTCATCAAAATCAATTCCTTCTTCTTGTGTATATCCTTTAGCAACTAATCTGGCTTTATTTCTTACAACAACACCTTTATCATCCAACTTATTTCTAAATATCCACTTTGTGCCAATGATAGGTTGATTTTGAGGTCTATCAACAAGTGTCCAAACCATATTTCTCTCAAATTGATTAAGTTCCTCTTGCATTGCCAAAATCCAGTTTTCATCTTTTAAAACATCATTGATATTTTTTGGTTCAAAAAGAGAAACTAAAGCAAAATTGTCTATCAATTTTCTAGATGAGGAACGAGTGTTTACCTTCTCGGATGGATCACCAATTATAAGTTCTTTTGGATGATTTTGGCTAAATTTCCAAACCTTGGGAAGATCTTTGAATGGATCATCATTTTTGTCCTCATCTTCCCTTTCTTGATCTTCATGAGCTTCATTCTCCATTTCCTTTGCTTCCGGTTCAGAGTTTCCTCCATCTCCAATTTTCAACTTTTCCATTCCTTCACGAACACCTACATCATCATCCTCACACGAACGTTTGGAATTATCATCATTAGTTTCATCAAATGTTATGTGTATGGCTTCTTCTATCACAAGAGTCCTTCTATTAAAGATTCTATATCCTCTTTTGTTCTCGCAATATCCCAAAAATATTCCTTCATCAGATTTTTTCCCAAACTTACCAAGATGTTCCTTTAAATTTAAAATAAAACATTTACAACCAAAGACCTTGAAATATCCAACTGTAGGTTTCTTGTCAAAAATCAGTTCATAAGATGTTTTATTCAAAATGGGTCTCAAAAGGATTCGATTCATCACATACCATGCAGTGTTTACCGCTTCAGCCCAAAGGTACTTTGGCAAACTACATTCACTTAACATGGTTCTAGCAGTCTCTTGTGGAGTTCTTGCAATACCATTTTGCTGTGGAGTTCTTGCAATAGAAAACTCATGTGTTATGCCATTATAATCACAAAATTCTGGAAAACCACAATACTTGAATTCTGTTCCATTATCACTTCTAATTCTAACAATTTTTAAACCAAGCAGATTTTGCACTTTAGCAAACAATGAAGTGAAATTCTTGAACGCATCATCCTTATGAGCAAGAAATATTACCCAAATATATCTAGAATAATCATCCACAATCACAAAGCAGTATTTCTTACCTCCCAAGCTAGTGATTTGAGTAGGACCAAATAAGTCAAGATGCAAGAGTTCTAAAGGTTTGGAAGTAGATACACACTTCTTTGGTTTAAAAGAAACTTTTGTTTGCTTTCCAAATTGACATGCATCACATATTTTATCCTTTTCAAAACTGATTTTTGGCAAGCCTCTAACTAGCTCCTTTTTCGAAATTTCCTTTAGTAAATCCATGTTAAAATGACAAAGTCTTCTATGCCACAACCAAGGATCTTCATTTGAAGCTTTAAGACATTTTAAGCTAGAAGAATCAATTTTATCAAGAACCACAATATATATGTCGTTGAACCTCTTACCTTTGAACACAACATTATATTTGGAATCAAGCACAATGCATTCATGCTTTTTAAACAACACATTCAAGTCTTTATCACACAATTAACTAACACTAAGCAAGTTATAACTTAAGTTATCAACTAAGAGCACATTATGAACAAAAGTTTCACCATCCTTACCAACATCACCTATTCCAATTGTCTTAGCTTTCACATCATCACCAAATGTCACTTTTTCACTTGATTTTGATTTCAGCTTTATGAACAAAGAGGGATCACCGGTCATATGCCTTGAGCAGCCGCTATCAATAAACCATTTGGATTTGTTTGAGCATTTTTCCTGAAAAGAGAAAGTATTTGGTACCCTTTTTAATTTTTGGGTCCACAATAGTTAGCATTGTATCTAACTAACCACATGCATTTCATCCCTTTGTTCAGATTTCTTTTCACATAGCAATCTCCTTTCAAATGCCCTCTTTGACAACAAAAACCACACATAATGGAAGAGTCCTTAACATGTACTGGTTTGACATATCTCAATCCACCTCTTCTATATGTTGTGAAATCATGTGCATTTTTGTTGTGTGCAAATGTTCTTTGAAAAGCAGTAAGATGGGTAGATGACATGTTACTTTTGATAAAATCCTGCTTTCTTGCTTTCAAAGTTTCATCCAAGTTGTCCATTCTTTTTTTCAAATCACCATGTCTTTCCTTCAGCATTTCACAAATATTTGTCTTTCTATCAAGCTCATTTTGAACATCACATCCGGCTCTTACAAGACTTTCATTGTCAGTCTTTAGTTGTTTATTTTGTTGAAAAAGACTTGTATTTTCTTGAATGAGAAAAGCCATTTTCTGTTTTAACTGCTTGTTTTTATCATAAGATTCCTTCAAGGCATTATGCAGTTTTTCAACAAAGGATTCAAGATCATCATCTTCATCATCATCACTTTTAGATTGAGAGTGTGTGGAAGTTACCTCATTATTTCCAATAGCCATGAAGGCCATTTGAGCTGATTCATCCTCTTCTTCAACTTCCCCTTCGGAGTTGCATTCATTCCAAGTAATCTGGAAGTTGTTGAATCTTTGGCTTTCGATCAGCTTTCCCATCTTTCATCTTCTTCATGGGGCATTCGTTTGCATAGTGTCCAGGCTGTCCACATTCATAGCATTTGTCCACTTGCTTCTTGTTGAATTCTTGTTTTCCTTTGTTCCTCGCATTTGATGAATAATTTTGAAATTGATTGCTAGGTCCTCCCTTTCTAAACTTCCTTTTATTCAAGATTCTCTTGAAGCCTCTTGTGATGAGAGCAAGATCATTATCATCACTATCCGAGTCTTCATCATCCAAGTGAGCTGGATCATCTTCACCTTGAGTAGTCTTTAGAGCAATATTTCTCTTTGCTCTAGCATCCTCTTCCTCCTGCACTTTAGATTTCAATTTCAGCTCATAAGAGGTTAGTGAGTTAATGAGAGATTCTATAGGCACAGAATTTAAATCCTTCGCCTCCTCTATTGCAGTCACTTTATTTTCCCATTCTTTGCCCAATGCATTGAGAATTTTCCTGTTCTTCTCTCCCAAGGTGTACTCTTTGCCCAACACCTCGAGATCTTTGATCAAGTCATTGAACCTGCAATACATTTTGTCAATATCCTCAAGAGGTTCAATTTTAAATGATTCATACTTTGTGACCAAGATAGCCTTTTTCTGTTCTCTCACGTTGTCACCACCCTCATGGATTTCTCTTAGCTTATCCCACATTTCTTTGGCCGATTTACAGCCTTTTACTCTAATTGAGTCATTTGAATCTAAGGCACTATAAAGAACGTTCATGGCCTTGGCATTCAATGTGAGGTTAGTCCTATCTTGAGCATTCATTTCAGGTCTCGTTTTTGGCCGAAGCAAACCTGTATCTGCATCAAGAAAGTTAGCTTCATGCGGTCCTTCACTCACAATAAATCATAGTTCAATATCAATAGATTGCAAAAAGATAATCATCCTTTCTTTCCAGCTAACATAATTAGAGCCACTAAACATGGGAGGCCTAGTAACAGATTGCCCCTCAACAAACATAGCATGACTGGTTGTCATCTTTACTCCAAGCCGTTAGAGCTTAATCTCTAGGAGACCAAGCTCTGATACCAATTGTAAGGCCCAAATGCACGTTTTTGATTCGTTACAAAGGCGTAAAATGCATGTTTTCATTGTTTTACATGTGCATCCATTGATAAATTTTGCAACTAGATGATCTATGATGCATTTTGAGTGATTGGGGTACCATTTGTAATTTTGTAAAAGTTGAATTTCTACTAAAATTCACAGCAAAAAACGCGTTTTTCATAAAAACGCGCTTCAGAGTCGCGTTTGTGTAGAATCGCGTTTTCAATTCTGCGCCAACAGAACAGAAAACGCGCCTTCAAAATGCGACTAAAACCCTAAACTTCAGAAACATGAGTTGAAGGCGCGTTTCTACTTGCATTTTCTTTGTACGAATAAAGCCTTCAGAAACGCGATTTCCAGCCTCATTTCTTCTTCTTTTCTTCATTGTCCAAGTGCGTTTTTCTCCTTCTATTTCTGTCCAACTCACTAATCTTCATTTTTACTCCATAATCTTGCTAGAAATTATCAACCCAACACCTTTTGAGCATCATACAACCTTAAGAATCGTAATGTAGGGTATGTATCGGGTCGATCCTTGAATATGCGATCGAAATGTCAAAGCATGAAATTCACGAACCATTGTCTACTTATTTCCAATGCTTCATGCATTCCATTTGATAACCATTAGTAATATTAACCTAAAGATGGAAAAAGAGAAACAAATAAAAAATAACAAAATAACTCAATACATAATGTAAACATGAAATCACACCAAAATAAAATAGTCAAAACTGTGACGACCCCACCTCTCCCTAAGGCGTACCAGAGGGTTCGGCGGACCGCCTGCCCAACTCTCGCCAGGACTCAATCACTATCTCAATCGAATCATATACATACATCCATGAACCATAAATAACATTCACAATTCAAACTTATGATTTACATGATAGGAGTCGGGTACAAAGTCTTAATACACCACACTAATTCAAAACGTATACAATCCAGGTACAAAATGTTCCATTCGGGGAATAGCGCGAGTACAAAAACCAAAATTCAAAAGTCAAAACAAAAGGCTACACTAGTCTTTTACAAGTCTCTCGCGTTCTCGTACCCCTGTAAGGAAAACAAACTAACGGGGTGAGCCAAAGCTCAGTGAAGTTCCCAAATATCAAATTGGTCAGCAACCAAGTTATAGCAAAATGAAAGTGAAATGGCGAGCAAACAAGTCAAATCAAGGCAATAGTACTTCAGCTAGTCAAGTAGTATTAGATGCACATTCACATATAAGGATACGGTATTCATGTTACGGCTCCATTCCAGCTTGGTCAAGTGGTAGTTGATACTCCGTCAACTTTCAAGTAATTCCAAGTCCAAATAAACTCCGCTACACGCCAATTTCCGTCCACCGATCAACCCCCTATTCCGGGCCCGCACGCCATATAAACATGGGTGGTAATACTCGAGTATACCGTTAGTCGAGGAGATAACACTCCATTCGACATTACAAGTGACCCAGGGTTTGTTAACTAATCGACCAGGCCCTTGCCGGCTCGACTCGATTAACTAGCCACAGGGTTTCTGGAATTCCAGGCAAGATATAATTCAAGTACATGTACAACAAGTCAAGTATGATCAATAGCAAGAACAGGTCATATTAGGGCAAGTGCGATAAAGTACACCCTTGCCCTTTCATTCATTGACATGTAATCACGCAAGTCAAGTAGGGAGTACACATATCAAGTACAATCGGATATTTGGAAGCACTCACCAAAATAGTGCTTCTAGTGCTCGTGTCTTGGTGGTACTCCGAGTTGGGAGTTCAAATCTGCGATAAAACTTAACTTGAGAACTTTGAAAATCAACCAAGGTTCGAAACTTAAGCGTTTCGTTCGATAAGAATCAAGAAATTGAAATTCACTTGAGAAGAGTCGTGAAATAGTTGCTCGCTCTTTAAACTGGAAAATTTGATAACATTTTTGCTTGAAGATGACTCTTGAGTCAATAGTGCAAGTAAAACGGTTTCGTAGTGATTCAAATCGTTTTCCTAAGGGTACAAGTTCGGCCAAGTCCTAACATATAACCCTCGATAAACAAGTGGCAAAGGTCCTCGATAGTTCAAGTGATAATCACTTAACCTTCACTCAAGTCGCAAAGATAGTTCTCTAGACCTCGAGTAAAAATTTGGGCAGCATGCCCTTTGTGTTTACCTAATTTCCAGCCATTTAGGCTTCAATATTTTCCTTCAACAACATCCCAACATCATACAAATAAGCAATTTATGTCAAGAGCCATTCCATAGGCTCACAATATCATAACAACAAGAATCGCATCAAGTACAAGTGCAGAAACGCAATTTAGTTCAAGACAGATTTGACGTACAAATGCGGTAATACCATACCTGAGGCTACGCTTATCGGATTAAAACAAAACCTACGCCGTTTTGAAGCTAAGACACAGAGCTACAACATTCATGAAGGTCACTTAGTCCATTTCCTAATGTAACTTAGCCAAAATCTCAGATTACTAAACCAGAAACCAATTCACCGGCAGTTTAAACGCATTATGCTGTAACGGACCTAACTCAGTGTACACAAGTCCGAATCAGGTTTTCTTTGAGGCATTTTAAAGCTACTTCAGAACACTACAACTTTTATGTTTTGGACCAGAGCTAAATCAGAATGGATCCTGGTCAAAAATCGTGATAAACTGGACTGAACTGAAGAAACGGACTGCTGGGAAATTCTTAAAACAGTAGGGGTATTTTGGACTTTTCACATTCTGCGTTGCTCCGATTGAGCTGAAATTTTATAGGCACCTATAAAACATCATTTCCTACAACTTTCCTTCTTTGACCAAAGGCCAATTCGGCCTCTATCATATAGGTACAATTTCGGACAGAATGCTTGGGAAATTTCCAGAAATCTGGAATTTTTAGCTCTAAGTGTTATTTCCTCAAATTTCTGGTTCTAATCACCACTAAACAACCTTATATAACTTTATTTGCAACATTCATGCATCATACATCACCTTGAGCAGAAAATCAGAAACCCTAGTTCATCAAACAAATTGGGGAAAACCTCTCAATCATGCTAATCATCCATGATTCCACCACTATAATCAAACTACTAACTTAATTTAACAAAATCAAAAGCAAAACTTAGAGAGATGAGTTCTCTTACCTTAGTTAGAAGTCACAAAGAGCAGCCCCAAGCTTTCCTCTTCCCAAACTTCCACCACTAATCACTAGATAATCACTCAAGAGTAGGTTTAATCGGTTTACTTGGTTGATTTTCTCACTAAGTTGTTGAATTTGAAGGTGAAATGAAGAAATCTCCCTTGCTGTTTTTCCCCTTGATACTCTCGGCCAACTCCAGCAGAAATGAGGAAGAAATGGCTAAGTCTTGAGGTTATATGGTTGGGGTTTGTCTTGGTAAGAAGCCATGAGGTGGTGACAAGTGTCACCACCCTTTCTTTTTTTCTCTTTCTTTCTTGCCTTTCTTAGCCACCAATTTTCGGTCAACATGCTGCCAAGAGAGAAGATATGATGTACAAAAGTCAACAAATTTGTTGGGTAAGAAAAATGGTGGTCAAGTGGTGCGTTCAATCGGTAATGCGCGGGACCCGCCGGTTCGCGCCATTTTTCTTAAAAACTCACGTACTAGGGTTTTTACTTCCCATTCACTAACCTTATATCATTGCTACTACTTACATATTATTTCTCACTTAAAAGTCACTTTTACTCATCAAATTGATCCTCGGCCAGTACCGAAAATTCATCCGGCGGAAAAATCGCAAAAACCCTAATTTTGCTCAAAACTTGAAACCAAAGCGTAAAACCTTATTTTCTAGGTTTATTTACACTTAGTGTGATATAATGAGGTAGGGTCCTTAATAAATAATAATTTTCAAATAAAAAGCATTTTTGAGGAAAAATGTAGGAAATTTGCAGGTCCTCACAAAAACATTGGGTTGCCTCCCAGTAAGCGCTTTTGTTTATAGTCATTGGCTTGACTTTTTCACCTCATTTCTCAAGGAGGTTTTGATAATGAATAATCCACCAATTTTTGTCGTAGTGGATCATTAAAATGTGGCTTAATAGCAAAAGTTACATGTTCAAATGATATGAGAGGTGGAAGAAACATACCTATCTCAAGTGAGTCATAGATATTATCTTGAATATGCACCACTTGAGAATTCACCAAAAGAGATGTCATATGGGTTTTTTGGGCAATAATACCTTTCAAACATATACTTTCAATACACTCCTCAAGAGCGGTGAAAAATGAATCATTAAAGCTCACCTCTTGAGGTTCAAAATTAGTTCCAAAGATATTATCATGTGAAATGGACATTTGCTCACTGAAACACAATTGAGATTCATCATTTTCATAAAAATGCAATCCATTTTCACATATAACATTCTCACCATTCATGCTAGGATCATTTTGCAAATTATTAGAAGAAATTACTTCACACAATGCATATAATTGGTCTTGTATTCTATCAAAGTGAGAAATTAATTCATCTAACATTTCCTCAACCCTATCAAAATGGTTGGAGGTTGCATTTGCTAGCTTTTCTATGGCTAAATCAAATTGACTAGAAGAATTTTCTACAGCTAGCTCCCAAGATGCATTAGAATCATTAGCTAATGGTTCACTTTCTAATTTCTAAGGTAGAGGTGCATAAGCTAATTTCTCTATTGCCAATTCCCAAGATGGTTTTGATTCAGAGTGGACACATTTAGATTGGTAATCATATAAACAAGAAGAAGCACTATTAGCACATTGATTATCCCAACCATAACCACAAGAATTGCCCCAATTAGGACCATATTGATCAAGATAAGGATTACAATGCCCAAATTCATCATAATAATCCACAATTTGTGCTTGTCTACATGTATGAGTAGCATGATAACCTCCACACAAGTTACAAATCACATGATAAGAGTTAAAAGCATTAGCATTCATCCTTTGCTCAATTTCATGCCTAATTGTGTCCATTTGAACTTGTAACATAATAACATCAAATTTTGCCTTTAAGTACCTTAAACCATCTTCAAAAGACATACCTTCAGTAATTTCTTGGTTACCTCTATTGAAAGAGTTTTGTACTTGGTAATCATCAATTGCCAATCTTCCATTTCTCAAGTATTGTCCTCCAAATTGACCTACCCTCCTCATTACCTAAAATTGTTTTAAAACAACTTAAAAGCAAAATTAATAAAAAGAATAGGTGATAAAATGCACACACACATAAAATACTACAATAACAGAAAATAACATTCACACTATAACTAATAAAATGTTTAAACTAATAAATTTGCTCTTCACACAGATATTGCCAAATCTTTCCCGACAACAGCGCCAAAAACTTGACTGGATTTTTATATCAATGCAAGTTTAAATCCGATTTTATACCCGTTGACTGCAAGTGTAGAGGTCGAAATCGTAATTTAGGATATGTATTGGGTCGATACCACGAGGAGCAAATTAAACAAGTACTAGGCCCTTATTTTTCTCTATTATTTAGACTTACAATAAATCTGAGCAAGAAAATTATAATGCTACTATTATCTACAAATCTGGTTTAATCAATGTTAAATGCAAATGGAGAAATTTCACTAAAGATTGAATCTAGGGATATAGATTTCACTTATGGCATAAACAACACAAATGAATAGATTTACCTCTTGTTATTTTTCTTGTTTAACCAGGAATTCATTTCCAATTTTACCAAATCTCATTCTCATGATGAAATAGCCTAGAACAATATAGTTTTCCCTATTTTCATGGTGAAATACTAGTTCTACCATGTTTTCTTTCATGAAATGCTGGAAAATCCACTTAAGTGTACATATATTTTCATGAACATACAACTCAAGTTTTACTCATGTTTATCCATTGTTACTATTAATTCTCATTGATTAATAACAACTATAAACATGCTATTGGTGATCAAACAACGACAAGTAATTACAACTGCACAAATAGACAAGTTAATACAAGATATAACAAGTGTAAATCACATTCAATTCATATTATTTAGCCATAAGTTTCATCTACTCTCTAGATAAAGAAAATTGGCTACTCATAAATGAAATAAAAATCAAACTCACAAGTTTATTAATGCAAAACATCATAAAATACAATTACAAGAAAGATAAAAGAAAGCTTAGCCAATTAATGGTGAAACCCTCAAATTTCTGCTATGTTCTTGTACAAGATGATTACAAGATAAGTCTCCAATTGCTTCCTCAAGAACTTCTAGCTAGAGACAAAATGTTACCTAATGAAAAACTCCCTACGTATGGTGTCCAGACCTCTTCCAATGTCTCTACATAAAAACTGCTCAAGAGCTCCATTTTTCAATGTCAAATTCCACCTTTTGATTCCCAAATCTCAACTTTGTTAGGATAGTCGATAACCAATGTTTTTTACTTGGAAATGTGAGGACTCGTAAAAATTATTATTTTTCGACTCCTATTTTTGCTTATTTAATTATTTATCTGAATATTTGTTTCGATGATTATTTTCTAACCTTATTAGACTTAAATACAAGAAATTATGACTTCATTATATTTTTAAAGTGACTCATTTCAAATATTAATTTTCGGAAGCTCAATTAATGGAAATAGTGAAAACGTGTTTGAAAAATTTAGCCAATTGGGAGTACAATAAGTTCGAAAAATTGGAGACATGTACAATGGTCCTAAAATAGGTAAATTTAGGTTTAAGTACTCAAGTGATAGTTAGTGGTACGATCGTTATAAAAATTTCTCGAAGGTTTCACTCTATCGCGCCTAAATTGGAAATACGCGTTTTCACGCCGCGATTAATTGAGGGGATTTAGACCATTATTTTGGGACAATTAAGAGTGAATAATATCTATATGAATATAAGTGCATTAGAGGTTTAGTGCACTAGCGAAATAAACTCGAAAGGAATAGAGCCCAAAATGCGCGCGTACACGCGCGAGAGAGAGTTGACTTTCGGATGAATTGTGGCCACACATTTAAGCTTACTTTAGAAGCTTTATTTCAGCACTACACTCTCTCTCTTTCCCTCTCACTTTGGCCGAACCATCAGCTGCAAAACCAACTCAAAGTTTCTCAAATTTTCATCTCCAAATCTCGCACAAACCTTCACCAAATTCAACCAAAATTGAACTACACTTAGCTCAACACTTGGAGAGTTCATCTAGCTACAAAAACAAGGAGCTTTCCATGGTTTTCTTGAGCAAAGAGAGGGCCGAAATTTCTGCTTAGATCATCAACAAACGTAAGTGACGATCAACCCTTGAAATCTTGGTTTATGGAAGTTGATTTACACTTATGAGCTTAGTTATTCATGTGGGTGGCTTATTATTGTTGGAAAATTTTGAAAGTGGGCTCTATGAAGTCCCACTCTTGGATTGATGGCTGATGTGATGCTTGATGATGGATATAATGTTAGTTTAGTGCTCAAATTGGTAGATTGATGGTGCATAACTAGGATAAACTTCAAGGAACGCATGGCTGAAAAATTTTCAATTCTGCCCCTATTTTGATCGAGCCCCTTTTTGCGAAATTCTAAGGGTTTGATGACTTTTATATGATGTTTATATGTTGTATAGATGGTGTATAAAGTTTCATTGAAAAATATTGAGCTTTGGTTGGTCAAATGGATTAATCTTGCAAAGCTAGTAAACCTGAAAAATTTTCCCGTAATGCTCAGACAACCTTCTTGTTTCGTCCATAACTTTGTACTCCGATGTCAAAATCAAGTGCCGTTGTGAAATTTGAAACTAGACATTCCCAGCTTTCCAACGGTATAAAATACAACCCCTAATTCTACCCAAGTATTCCATACCAACCATTTAAAGATGGCTGTCCTGTTTCTCAGTTTTCCTGGAACGAAGTTCAGAAGCTACAACTTGAGGCTCGAATTTGAGCTAGTTGTGTGCTGAATTTCAAAACACTTTCTTCTGTGAAATTTTAGTTTTATGAATTTATTTTCCAACTCTATGAACAATGTTTAATTCCGAGTTGAATTGAGTGATTTGTGATCAAAATACGAAACCTGCCTTGTTCTTGAAAACCCTAAATTTTGGGCAAAGTAGATGTTAGACTTGGTGTAGTCTTGCCAATTGAATTTTTTGGAGTTAAAACACTTACCAAATGTATCATGAATGTTCCTCAGGCTTTTCCTATACAAATGAGCCATGTTTGAGGAATTTTTCCTTGACCAAATGTTTGGAATGGAAAACAAAAAGCTCAAGGCAGTTCTACCTTAGGATTTTCGAAATTTTGGTTGTTTGGTTGACAACCTTCCCAAAGGTATTTTTCCATGAAATTTGATAGAGGGATACCCTTTATATAGGAGTATTATACTGCCAAATTTGGTACCAATCCGAATCCATTTCACTGCTCAACTAAATTACCAAAGTTCAAGACTTGATATTGGAAAACCCTTGTTTAACAAGGAAATTTGGGTAATTTTGAGCTACCATATCTTGGTGCTAACAACTCCGTTTCTCATTCTGTTTATTTTTTTGTAAACTTGGATTATAACACTAGTAGAGTTGCAAATTTCAAAGGCTAGTTTCAATCAAGTGAATTTTGCCAAATTTTCAAAGTTGACCAAAAACCAACTTAAATCTGCCTTATGAACCAAAATAGAGAATTTGAACTCATTTTTGAATGTTTTCCATTTGAAATCTTGGAAAAGTGTATTCTAAAAACTTTTAGTACTTTGGAAGAGATTTCCAACGGTACCAAGTTTTCCAATTTTGGGCTTGTAAAAAATGAGATACGAATTTTTAAAGATCTCGTACCAAAACTGAAATTTCCGAATATTAAGGAAATGGAGATTTTTTACTTCTCCTTATTCCTTTGATGTTACTTGAACGTATTAAACTTAATTTCCAAGATGAAACCTCGATTGCTTTTGTGCTTTAAAATTCCATTTTTGAACCCTGATTTACGAGTGATTGAGATTCGTTTCATGGAATTTTTCTTAGATTGTGCGTTAAGTACAATCTTTGTAATAATTGGGAATTTTGAGTGATAAATCCTTACTAATTGCTCAGGCACACAAGGGAAATTTCAAGAGGATCCCACGGTGGACGCTTGAACTTCGAGTGCCGTTTCTTCTTGTTTTCTTGGTGAGTGTCAAGTGTGTGTTACTTGAACTACTGTGAACAAGATACATGTTTACTTGTTATTGATACTTGAGATTTTAAAATTTGAGACGGGGGTGTACTTTATCGCACCCGTTCTCGCTTGAAATAAATGACTCGCACTTGAAATACTCGAATGTCTCAATTGCTTGCACATGTTAATTGCTTGCTTGACTTGAAATAGTATGCTATTGCTGCATACGTCGTTGGAGTGAATCTCCTCGACACTCGAACATGCTTAGGGGACGCCGACATCTCATTGGCAAACCTTGGACTCGAGCCGGCATGGGTTTGGTCGGATTCCTTGGTAAACCATGGAAAAAATTGAAAAGCTTGATCTAGCGAGAGATCTCGCTTGGCATACTCGAGTAGTATTGCCTTAAAAAAATGACAGGCGGGCCCGAAACAGGGGTATGTAAGGAGAAATGCGACAGGTTAAGTGGAGTTCTACGGACTAAACCTACCTGATTGACGGAGTGCCAACTCGTGGAGGTTATTGATCATGCAAGTGGAACATAGGTCCTGAGAGCTCCAGTATCCTTGAATTGTTTATGGTTACTTTCCTCGTAAATTGTTAATCATGTATATATTATTGCTCGACTTGTCAATTTGGGATTGTTAATTGAACAATGTGCTTGCATGTGTGTTCTTGGCCTCACGAGCGTTTTGCTCACCCTGTAGATTTGTTTTTCTTAACAGGTTTGGCCTTGGAATGAGACTCGGAGGAAATTTCTATTTTGGGTATTTTTGTGAACTTTTGTAATAGGGTTCCAATTCCATTGACTAGACTTTTGGCTATTGTATATTTTGGGATGTATTTGGAAACCCTTTATATGGATTTGGTAATTGTTAAATATTGTTAAGTTTGAACGCTTCCGCACTAATTACATTTATATTATCTGGTATGATGTCTAGTACCGTTATAAGATTGAATGTATCATTTGAGTCCTGGTGAGAGCTGGACAGGTGTCCCGCGGATACCTTTTGGTTCGCCTTAGGGAAAAGTGGGGCGTCATAGTTGGCATCAGACCGCTAGGTTAGCGCTAGGTTAGAGATATATATGGGAGACATATTAGATTCTCTACCCTTAAGACCTGAGACCTGATAATTAAATTGCACCTTAAGGGGTATTTGAAGCATACTAGTGACTGGATTAGGCATGCATAAATGATGTTCAGACTGGATAGTGATTTAATTTCTAACCCGAAAAGTGCTATTATTTTGTAGGGATGGAAAACGGAAATGGCGTTCTGGCAGCTAACAGGAATGGCCATGCGAATGGTCATGTAGTGTCTCCTAAGCCTATCTTCTACCGAGCGCTAGATGGGGGAGATTGAGTACGCTACTTCCCATCTGACAGATATCTCCGATGTTTATGTAGGGTTACCTTTGCCTATCCGAACCACCTCGTGCTTGCTTTGGACGACGAGCGTCGTCAGCTAGTGGATCTTAACAGGGATCTTCAGGCAGACGTGGACGAGTTTAGATAGATGGTTAGCGCTTAGGGCGAGAGGATCGCCGAGCTCGAGGAGGTGATAGAAGGCGAGGTAGCTACATCTGCTGTTGTTAATGAGAAGCTCAGGAGTACTAAGGCTCAGCTTACTAGGTTGAGGGAGGAGATTCGTGATAGAGCTTTCGGGATCCTAACTGATGCCACTAGGCTAGTGGATGAGGCGATGGGTGTAGCTCAGAGCTCTGAGGAGGAGGTTCCTCCTGATAGTCCTACTGCGGACTAGGTCTAGACAGATTAACCTCTCTTTTGACTAGTATAGTTAGAATTAGCTGGGGTGACGCTAAGTGCTGAGACCATTCTATTTTGCATGACTGTGTGGTCTATTTTTGAGACACTTGTTTTACTTTAGTCTTCTGTGACAAAAATTACTTTGTGGCACCTGTGTGCTATATTTTTGTAATTTCCCCTATAACTTGCTAATTGAATGAACTTCACATGTTAATGAATGTAAATTAATGTTATGTTCAGTGTTTTCTTGATTTGTTCCTGCTTTCTACTTTGTACCGCATAATTGACTTATTTCTTGCATTAGGCACGTCTAGGTTATGGAAGGACTAAGAAGGAGGGGCCGAGGTCGTGGTCGAGACCGTGGGCGAGGGACTAGACAGGTCCAACCTCAGGGGAATGACTAGAGATCGGCAACTGGACCGACCCAGGACCAGGAAAATATTGAGGGTAATCAAGTGGCTACTGCCATTAACAAATCACTGATATCCTAGAACATTTAGCTGATAGATAAGGTCCTGGACCGCTTAACCAAACTGGAGGATAGGATAGGGGTGAGGATAGAGCCTTAGAGACATTCTTGAAATTTAACCCGCCTAAGTTCCTTGGCAAACCTGATCCTGAGGTAACAAAGAATTGGTTAGAAAGGATGACCAACATATTCGCTGCTTTAGACTATACTGAGGATAGGCGAGTGAATTTTGCAGCCTTCCAGTTTGAGGGAGTAGCTCGTGCTTGGTGAGACATGGTGAAAGGAAAATGGGAAAGAGTTCAAACCCCTTGGACTTGGGAGAATTTTACGAGAGAGTTTAATGAAAAGTTTTTTCCACCCTTAATCCAGGAGAAGAGGGAGGATGAATTTATCAAATTGAAACAAGGAACCATTTGTGTAGCGGAGTACGAAAGGAAATTCACTAAACTCTCTACATATGCCCCTGAATTGATAACTAATGAACGGAAGAGGATAAGGCGATTTGTATAAGAGCTCAATGTGAAAATTCAGGAGGGCTTGGCCGCAATCCAAATATCTACATTTACTGAAACTTTAGAGAAGGCACAAAGGGTTGAGAGTGCAAGATTGCAGGTGAGAGACTTTCACAATGGAAAGAGACATTTTTTTGGCTTTGCATCAGGGCAGGCTGGTAAGAGTGCACAACCTTCCAAAATGGGAAGAGGAACAGGAGGAACAAGGATCGCTGGAGCTTCTAAGGGAGCTCTGTCTAGAGGAGGTCGTGGTGGCCCAACTCAAGTTAAGGATGCACCTTTTACTGGTTCGGCAGTGACCCCTCAGTTTACTTGTGGATATTGTGGGAAACCCAATCACTCCGAGAATGACTGCTGGAGAAAGTCGGGGAAGTGCTTGTTTTGTGGTAGTGCCGAACATCAAGTCACGAATTATCCGAAAGCACAAAAAATGGAAAGTAACACTCAGAGGCCAGAAAAGTCAACCTCTAAGCAGACCAGTGCTGGAGGAAGTCGACCGAAAGTGCCGGCTAAAGTTTATGCACAGGACTATCAGTAGGTTCCTGAGACGACTGAAGTGGTTGAATGTACAATTCCAATCTTTCATCGTTTAGCTAGGGTTTTAATTGATCCGGGTGCAACACATTCGTTTGTAAACCCTAACTTTATGAGTGAGATAGACTTGAAACCAATTAAGTTACCGTATGACTTGGAAGTTAAAACACTTAGTGGAGATCAAAATTTAATTGCTAACCTGGTATATAGAGATTGTGAAATCTGTGTCGGGGAACGAAAATTATTGGCCGACCTGGTAGGTTTAGCAATTAAGGTATATGATGTGATTTTAGGAATGGATTGGCTAACCTGTTATAATGCGCAGTTGAATTGTAGGACGAAAATTATAGAATTGTGTATTCCAGAGGAGGCAACCCTGAAACTGGATGTAAGGGGTAAATTGGTTTCATCTGCACTTATTTCAAGAATTCGGACTAGAAAATTATTAAGTAAAGGAACTCAAGGGTATTTGGCTTTTCTTATTAACACCCCTAGTGATAAGGTGAATTTGGAGGACATGCCTGTAGTGAAAGACTTTCCAAGTGTTTTTCCCGAAGAGTTAGAGTTTCTACCTCCAGAACGGGAAATAGCTTTTAAAATTGATGTAACTCCGGGAGTGACACCTATCTCTAAGACGCCATATCGGATGGCTCCAGTGGAATTGAAGGAGTTGAAATTGCAACTGCAAGACTTGCTGGAAAGGGGTTTTATAAAAGAGAGTGATTCTCCGTGGGGAGCCCCAGTTTTGTTCGTTAAGAAAAAGGACGGGAGTTTGAGGCTATGTATAGACTATAGAGACTTGAATGAGGTCATTATTAAGAATAAGTATCCATTGCCCCACATTGATGAATTATTTGACCAATTGCAAGGGGCTGTAATATTCTCGAAGTTGGATTTGAGACAGGGTTATTATCAATTGAGGATTTTGGAGAAGGACATACCCAAAACTGCTTTTAACTCAAGATATTGGCATTTTGAATTTACCGTAATACCGTTTGGGTTAACGAATACACCTGCTGCTTCCATGGATTTAATGCTTAAGGTCTTTAAACTTTATCTACATCAATTTGTGGTGGTCTTTATTGATGACATATTGGTGTATTCTAAGAATGTGAAGGATCATGAGAGGCATTTGAGAATTGTTTTACAAATTTTGAGAGAACATCAATTATATGCTAACTTTAGCAAGTGTGAGTTTTGGTTAAAAGAAGTGACTTTCTTGGGACACATAATTTCTAAGGATGGGATTAAAGTGGATCCAACTAAAGTTGAAACTGTTTCGAAATGGAAACGACCGGAAAACCCTACTGAGGTTCGGAGTTTTATTGAATTAGCAGGGTATTACCGGAGATTTATCAAAAAATTTTCTAGAATTGCTGGACCAATGATCGAGCTGACTAAGAAAAGTGGGAAGTTTATTTGGAGTCCTAAGTGCGAAGAGAGTTTCCAGGAATTGAAAAGACGCTTAACCAAAGCCCCAGTATTAGTTCTACCCAATGGGAAGGATAGTTTTGTGGTTTACACAGATGCATCTAAGGAAGGTTTGGAGTGTGTTTTGATGCAAAATAATAAAGTGATAGCATATGCCTCTAGGAAATTGAAACTGCATGAAGGGAATTACCCGACTCATGACTTGGAGTTAGCGGCTGTGGTCTTTGCTTTGAAAAAATGGAGACATTACTTGTATGGAGTAACGTTTGAAGTCTTTACTGATCACAAAAGTTTTAAGTACTTATTTTCACAGAAAGAACTGAATTTGAGGCAACGTAGATAGATGGAATTTCTGGAAGACTATGACTATACGATTAAGTACCATCTAAGGAAAGCTAATGTAGTGGTTGATGCTTTGAGTCGTCAAGTACAGATGGCTGGATTGATGATTAAGGAATTTCAATTGTTGGAAGAAGTTAGTTATTGGAATTCTCGACTGGAACCGAGGAAAGTAATTTTGGAGAATATTGTATTGAATTTCACTTTGATGGAACGTATCAAGGAATCTCAAAGAAAGGACACTGAAGTGCAGAAGTGGTTGGAAAAGGTTAAAAGGGGGACAAGTCGGACTTTAACTTGGAATCGAATGGTGTATTGAGATTTCGGAATCGGGTAGTTGTGCCAAAGGATGAAGGGCTTAAAAAGGAAATTTTAAAAGAGGCACACCGATCAAAGTTTACGGTACACCCAGGAGGGAATAAAATGTAACAAAACTTAAAGAGTCTGTATTGGTGGGAGAACATGAAGAAGAAGATTGCTCAATTTGTCCAAACATGCTTAATTTGTCAACAGGTTAAAGACGAACATCAGAAACCATCGGAACTTTTGCAACCTCTAGAAATATCTGAGTGGAAATGGGAGAATATCACCATAGATTTTGTATCGAGATTACCAAAAACACAGAGAGGCCATGATGCGATTTGGGTGATAGTGGATAGATTGACCAAATCGGCTCATTTTTTGCCGATTAACATGAAGTACCCATTAGAGAAGTTGGCCAAGTTGTATTTGGATGAGATCATTAGATTACATGGAATCCCTGTCAGTATCGTGTAGAATAGAGATCCAAGATTTGTTTCGAGGTTCTGGAAAAAGATGCAAGAAGTATTAGGGACTAAATTAAACATTAGTACTACTTATCATCCCCAAACCGATGGACAGTCTGAAAGGACAATTCAGACCCTTGAAGATATATTGAGAACTTGTGTTCTAGATTTTGGAGAGAGTTGGAGTAAGTTTTTGATTTTAGTGGAATTCGCCTATAACAACAGTTTCTACTCTTCTATTCAAATGGCTCTATATGAAGTGCTTTATGGTCGAAAGTGTAGATCTCTGATTTGTTGGGAGGAAGTAGGTGAACGAACGAACTTAGATTCGACCACAGTGTCATGGATTGAGGAAGCTAATGAGAAGATAAAGTTGGTACGCCAGAGAATCCAGACTGCCCATAGCCGTCAAAAGAGCTATACCGATAATCGGAGAAAGGATTTAGAATTCGCAGTTGGAGATCTAGTGTTTCTCAAGATCACACCGTTGAAAGCAAGTTTGCTGTCTGGAAAGGCAAAGAAGTTACAACCAAGGTTTGTAGGGCCTTATAAGGTTATTCAGCGTGTAGGGAATGTAGCATACAAATTGGAATTGCTGCCGAGTTTATCTCGAATCCATAATATATTCCATGTGTCTATGCTTAAGAAGTACCATCCAGACCCTTCACATGTCTTACAACCAGAGAGTATTGAGATTGATGAGACCTTAACCTATGAGGAGAAACTGGTTAAGCTTCTGGATAGGAAGGTGAAGGAATTGAGAAATAAACATATACCATTAGTAAAAGTCCTCTGGAAGAACCATGAGTTGGAGGAAGCAACTTGGTAGGTCGAAAAAGTAATTCGAGAAAAGTATCCAGACCTGTTCACCAATAAAGGTAAATTTCGAGGACGAAATTTTTCTTAAGGGGGAGAGGATGTGAGGACTCGTAAAAATTATTATTTTTCAACTCTTATTTTTGCTTATTTAATTATTTATCTAAATATTTGCTCCGATTATTATTTTCTAACCTTATTAGACTTAAATACATGGAATTATGACTTCATTATATTTTTAAAGTGACTTGTTTCAAAAATTAATTTTTGGAAGCTCGATTAATGAAAATAGTGAAAACGTGTTTGAAAAATTTACCCAATTGGGAGTACAATAAGCTCGGAAAATTGGAAACATGTTCAATGGTCCTAAAATAGGTAAATTTAGGTTTAAATACTCAAGTGATAGTTAGTGGTACGATCGTTATAAGAATTTCTCAAAGGTTTCACTCTATCGCGCCTAAATTGAAAATACGCATTTTCACGCGTGCGATTAATTGAGGGGCTTTAGACCATTATTTTGGGACAATTAAGAGTGAATAATATCTATATGAATATAAGTGCATTAGAGGTTTAGTGCAATAGTGAAATAAACTAAAAAGGAATCAAGCCTAAAATGCGCGCGTACACGCGCGAGAGAGAGTTGACTTTCGGGTGAATTGTGGACACACATTTAAGCTTACTTTAGAAACTTTGTTTCAACACTACATTCTCTCTCTTTCCTGTCACTTTGGCTGAACCATCAGCTGCAAAAACAACTCAAAGTTTCTCAAATTTTCATCTCCAAATCTTGCAAAAACCTTCACCAAATTCAACCAAAATTGAACTACACTTAGCTCAACACTTGAAGAGTTCATCTAGCTACAAAAACAAGAAGCTTTCCACAGTTTTCTTGAGCAAAGAGAGGGCCGAAATTTCTGCTTAGATCATCAACAAACGTAATTGACGATCAACCCTTGAAATCTTGGTTTATGGAAGTTGATTTACACTTATGAGCTTAGTTATTCATGTGGGTGGCTTATTATTGTTGGAAAATTTTGAAAGTGGGCTCTATGAAGTCCCACTCTTGGATTGATGGCTGATGTGATGCTTGATGATGGATATAATGTTAGTTTAGTACTCAAATTGGTAGATTGATGGTGCATAACTAGGATAAACTTCAAGGAACGCATGGCTGAAAAATTTTCAATTCTGTCCTTTTGATCGAGCCCCTTTTTGTGAAATTCTGAGGGTTTGATGGCTTGTATACGATGTTTATATGTTGTATAGATGGTGTAAAAAGTTTCATCAAAAAATATTGAGCTTTGGTTGGTCAAATGGATTAATCTTGCAAAGCTAGTAAACCTGAAAAATTTTCCCGTAATGCTCAGACAGCCTTCTTGTTTCGTCCATAACTTTGTACTCCGATGTCAAAATCAAGTACTGTCGGTGACATTTGAAATTAGATATTTCCAGCTTTCCAACGGTATAAAATGTATCCCCTAATTTCACCCGAATATTCCGTACCAACCATTTAAAGATGGCTGTCCTGTTTCTCAGTTTTCCTGGAACGAAGTTCAGAAGCTACAACTTGAGGCTCGAATTTGAGCTAGTTGTGTACTGAATTTCAAAACAATTTCTTCTGTGAAAGTTTAGTTTTATGAATGTATTTTCCAACTCCACTAACCATACTTAATTCCGAGTTGAATTGAGTGATTTGTGATTAAAATACGAAACCTGCCCTGTTCTTGAAAACCCTAAATTTTGGGCAAAGTAGATGTTAGACTTGGTGTAGACTTGCCAATTGAATTTCTTGGAGTTAAAACACTTACCAAATGTATCATGAATGTTCCTCAGGCTTTTCCTATATAAATGAGCCATGTTTGAGGAATTTTTCCTTGACCAAATGTTTGGAATGGAAAACAAAAAGCTCAAGGCAGTTCTGCCTTAGGATTTTTTAAACTTTGGTTATTTGGTTGACTACCTTCGCGAAGGTATTTTTCCATGAAATTTGATAGAGGGATACCCTATATATAGGAGTATTATACTGCCAAATTTGGTACCAATCTGAGTCCATTTCACTGTTCGACTAAATTACCAAAGTTCAAAACTTGATATTGGAAAACCCTTGTTTAACAAGGAAATTTGGGTAATTTTGAACTACCATATCTTGGTGCTAACAACTCCGTTTCTCATTCTGTTTATTTTGTTGTAAACTTGGATTATAACACTAGTAGAGTTGCAAATTTCAAAGGCTAGTTTCAATCAAGTGAATTTTGCCGAATTTTCAAAGTTGGCCAAAAACTAACTTAAATCTGCCTTATGAACCAAAATAGCGATTTTCAACTCATTTTTGAATATTTTTCATTTGAAATCTTAGAAAAGTGTATTCTCGAAACTTTTAGTACTTTGGAAGAGGTTTCCAACGGTACCAGGTTTTCCAATTTTGGACTTGTAAAGAATGAGATACGAATTTTCAAAGATCTCGTACCAAAACTGAAATTTCCGAATTTTAAGGAAATGGAGATTTTTTACTTCTCCTTATTCCTTTGATGTTACTTAAACGTATTAAACTTGATTTCCAAGATGAAACCTCGATTGCTTTTGTGCTTTAAAATCCCATTTTTGAACCCTGATTTACGAGTGATTGGGATTCGTTTCATGGGATTTTTCTTAGATTGTGCGCTAAGTACAATCTTTGTAATAGTTGGGGATTTTGAGTGATAAATCCTTACTAATTGCTCAGGCACACAAGAGGAACTTCAAGAGGATCCCATGGTGGACGCTTGAACTTCGAGTGCTATTTCTTCTTGTTTACTTGGTGAGTGTCAAGATTGTGTTACTTGAACTACTATGAACCAGATACATGTTTACTTGTTATTGATACTTTAAATTTTAAAATTCGAGATAGGGGTGTACTTTATCGCACCCGTTCTCGCTTGAAATAAATGACTCGCACTTGAAATACTGAAATGTCTCAATTGCTTGCACATGTTACTTGTTTGCTTGACTTGAAATAGTATGCTATGGCTGCATACGTCGTTGGAATGAATCTCCTCGACACTCGAACAGGCTTGGGGGATGCCCACATCTCATTGGCGAACCTTGGACTCGAGCCGGCATGGGTTTGGTCGGGTTCCTTGGTAAACCATGGGAAAAATTGAAAAGTTTGATCTAGCGAGAGATCTCGCTTGGCATACTCGAGTAGTATTGCCTTAAACAAATGACAGGTGGGCCCGAAACAGGGGTATGTAAGGAGAAAGGGGACAGCTTAAGTGGAATTCTACGGACTAAATGTACCCAATTGACGAAGTGTCAACTCGTGGAGGTTATTTATCGTGCAAGTGGAACATAGCTCCAGAGAGCTCCAGTATCCTTAAATTGTTTATGGTTACTTTCCTCGTAAATTGTTAATCATGTATATATTATTGCTCAACTTGTCAATTTGGGATTGTTACTTGAACAATGTGCTTGCATGTGTGTTCTTGGCCTCACGAGCGTTTTGCTCACCCTGTAGATTTGTTTTTCTTAACAGGTTTGGGCTTGGAATGAGACTTGGAGGAAATTTCTATTTTGAGTATTTTTGTGGACTTTTGTAATAGGATTCCAATTTCATTGACTAGACTTTTGGCTATTGTATATTTTGGGATGTATTTGGAAACCCGTTATATGGATTTGATAATTGTTAAATATTGCTAAACTTGAATGCTTCCACACTAATTGCATTTATATTATCTGGATGTGAGTCTAGTACAGTTATAAGCTTGAATGTATCGCTTGAGTCCTGGCGAGAGTTAGGTAGGCATCCCGCGGATACCCTTTGGTCGCCTTAGGGAGAAGTGAGGGCGTCACAGAAAATAAGCCACCTTTCTTGCCCTTTTGTCTTCTGAAACACGTGCACTGAATTCCCTTGCAACTTATGGTTAGAAATTAGTATGAATACAAGAAAAATGGCTGAGCAAATTACAACTTTTCGGCTACAAAACGCGACTACACAAAACGCGGCATATACTCGCATTTTGTCAAATCGCATTTTCAACTAGGCCTTGCTTCAACTGCGATTTTCTCTATGATGTAGGTCGAACTAGATTTTGCGAAAAACACAAACCCTTTGAGTTAGTTTTACAATGCTTCAAAAATCATCCAAATCGGAGTTTTGTAACCTGAGATATGGTCGAAATACTATCACCTGGTCAAACCCTTGTTTCGATTTTCGACCACAGAATGCAGCTATTGTGTTCCGACTTTTTGTCCATGAAAACAGCAGAACTGGATTTCGATGTCTTCATAACAATCGTAGGTCTCTTTCTTAGCTTTAAAATGGTATAAAAATTACCTCAATCCAATAAGGGTAGCTTCAGATATAGTCGAAATACCGAAACGTGTCAAAACTGTCTTGAATTGTATTTCCTCACTTTGAACGTTTTTCACTTCATTTCTCTTTTAACCACTTGAATTCATCACCAATTATCTATTTTTCATCTCACTCGACATATTTTGGTGATTGAATCATCAAACCTGCATAAAAATGAAGTTTTTATTACTAAAATCAATAGAAATGCAATAATAGCCACTTTTACCAAACAATGTATATTTTTACCAAAACCTAGTTATTCTAGTTATAAAACTAAATAATCAAACTAAAATCAACTAATAAAATGCACTTAAAAATATGTAAAATAAACCCTTATCAAATATCCCCACACTTGAATTATTGCTTGTTCTAAAACAATTAAAAACACTTGTAAGCACAAATTTTGTTGCCTAAAATAAAAGACAAGAAAACTTGCACAAATATCAAATTGATTAAATCAAATAATAAGCGGGTTACAATCTCTGAAAATTCTTAAATCAAAGAAATTAATCCCCTGATTCTTTTCTTCGAATAGCCTCAATTGAAGGGCCAAAAAGACTTGTTCTCCAATTGAAAGGATGTTTCCTACAATTTTGGCGTAGAAAACAATTGATTTGATGATGGCGTCAAACACTTGGAACTTCAAGTCTTCAACACCGATAGCAGGAGGAATTGTTCGACTTGATTTGGACTTGGATTTGAGGAAGAAAGCTCTTGAGAAAATTTGACAGAGTTTCTCCGAAAATTAGGGATTTTTCTTATGTCTTTGCCTTGAGGGAAGACTTCTATTTATAGCCAAAACATGTAGGCTAGGTCTTCAAGAAAACTCTCAGAATCTTCCTGCATTTTGGATCACTTGTTACCCAAGAAATCCATTTAACTTGGGCTTAAATAATGGGCCAACCCAAATAGTCCATTGTGAATTAATAAATCAATTAATTCACTCCAACTTAAGCGGACATTATGGATTTAATTTGATTTAATAACCCATATAATATTGGCCCAATTTGCCAGTCCAAAACATAATGAACTTCTATCAAATTTAATTTAATTTAATCAAGATCAATTTAATTTATTTAATCTTGACTAAATAAATTAAATAAATTTTCTTTGTCTACAAATGCCCCCACTTCAAGACTCAATTGAAAGCTTGCTTGTCAAGGATTGAAATCGAGACTTGAAGTATTTGATGATGACCCTTTTTTTTTTTTTAGTATAAGAGAAAGGCCTGGACCATTCCTAAGTGATTAATTCAATGTGTGGTCTACGGCTAAGTGCGATGCGCAGGATCATTCCCCAATTGATTACAATGAATTTGTTGCTTGCAATTAGTCTCGTGCACTTAGAACCTTTTATGACCATTGCATCACCTAATCAAACGTAGCCACCAAATCATTCAGTGGAAACTTCCCATTGAATGATTATCATGGAGCTTACACCTTAGACAGCCGAACATGTTAACTTTCATCACCTTGCATGCGGTTTCAAACCAGGAAGCAAAATCGATGGCTGCCGAATCCTATTCACAAGCAAATTGGAATTGATTTCTTAAACTTGATTTAAGAAAGTGCCATTGCCGAAACTTGTAGCTTCCAAATTGGAATTGATTTCTCAAACTTGATTTAAAGAAGTGCTACTGCCGAAACTTGTGGCTTCCAAATTGGAATTGATTTCTTAAGCTTGATTTAAAGAAGCACAATTGCCGAAACTTGTAGCTTCCAATTGATTCATGTATAGAATCATACTGCCGTGGCTTCAATGCTTTAAAGAGACAGGAGCCCACTTTCCCTTTTATTTGCAATTGATTCCTAGACGATTAGAAATGTGCCACTTTCAATCATTTCTATATTCCAAGATGCGGCAAACCATTAGACGTCCAACCTGAATGTGGCTAAGAAAAGGTAATTGCTAAAACAATGTTAGGCAATTGCCTTTGCCACGCAATCAGTGTTCATCAATCTGGGAATTGCCCCAGACCAATTAGACAATATAGGTTCACCAATTCCAATAGCCCTCCAACTCCAATATGAATCCTTTGAAGTGAATATGTAACTTCTAAATTAGCTATCGGACCCATATTTCCAAGTTGCATGATTTCTAAAATAACCAGAACTTGCCAAATCTTGAATGAAGCATCAGTAGGAAGCTTGCTTAACACTCCAATTACTACATGCAACTTCCTCGTATTTTAAGCGTAATCCTTTTTGGAAATTAAACCCAAGCTATTGGAGTTGTATCATTGCAGTGCCTTGTTAGGTGCCAAAAACAAATTTGTTGCCCGGATGGTAGCCTCATTGATCTTTCGGAATTCCACTGGACAACTTCGGCAAAGGAGAGAGAAAAAAAAAAGTAATGCTCCACTTTCTCAATTCACTCAAACGTTTAAAGTAACCAGCCATACTTTGAAATAAGGAATGGAAACATCCAATTGGGTGTCACTGCAGCAGGTTGGCAATTGCTCAAGCCAACTTATATGTAATTGGAAATGACCAATTAACAACTTCCGAAACCGAATCCTACTGCCAAAACCATCGCTTGCAAAATTATTATTTCTTATTTTCGAAAGTGGAACCAATTTCCCTGTTCCTTAGCTCCCCAAACCTTTATATACAGATCCTCTGCGTGCCCAAGACTTTCAAAACTAATAGTAACCTCCGGTTTTCCTCAGAGAGCACGATCGGCCAGTTCAGGTAATAATCAATCTTGCCTTCACTTAAATTTTTTTTTTTCCAACCTTGCTGAAATTTGCATGTTGCCATGCTGCCTTTAGTTGCTTGTCGACTAAAGTCAGTGAGGCTAAGCACAGAGGATTGCGTGTGTTACAACTATTCGGCCAGTGGTTTCTTCATGTTGCAATTTATTAATAATTGATCCAATCCCAAGGCCATTCAAGCTTTTGTTTGTTGTTTTACAGCTTTCTTGAAGAACTACAATTTGCGTAGTTTTCAAGCTTGTGAGGTTTTCCGGCTTTCATCTTGATAGTATTCCAATTGCACTGAGATTTTCCAGCCTTCTTGGTGAATTACAATTTGCGAACTTCACCCCAGGTAACTCACAATCTCATCTAGAAACTTTCTTGCTAAGAAATTCAATTTTCTCACGTTTGCCGCTGCTGGATTTTTTTTTTTTTTGGCACTCGTTGCTGCTGGAATTTTAATTTTTCTTGCACTTGTTGCTGCTGAAAATTGGGTTTTGTCAAACTTTAATTGTTACCAAAACTCCGACGGTGTAGCTTCGTCAAATTGACCCAATGCACATGCAACCCATAATATCAAATTAGGATTCATGCTGCACACGTCAATTTATGTTGTATTGAGTGACCCAATCTAATAAGCTCATATAGCCTAACGGATACACTCGTGACTTTGTAACAATTAGCCTTCTAGAAATTAAAGCTTGAACGAGCACATCTTCGCAGGATAACTTTGTGAGGCTTGAATTTAATAGATCCTCCTTATTGCCCATTTGCACCACTTGCACTACAGCTACTTGGTAATGCCACACTACGGACAATATTTCGTAGGGACACTTCAAAACTTGTAGCTTGAATCAATAGTCTCCACATAACATGATTTTTTCCCTTTTTGTTTTTTTCTTTTTTTTTTCTTGCAAAGGACGATCTCAAAGAGAATTTTTTTTTTTTCAGGTTGCATCTCGTGCTCATACCTTTCATTTGAAGCAAATTGGTACTCTAATTTTGTCCACAATTTGAGGACTATAGCTCTTGGAATTCACAACACCAAGGTAATTTGCATACTCCATGACCTTTACTTCTTGTCAATGCCTTTTTTTTTTTTTTTTTGGCCACGAAGGGCAGGATCCATCGTTACAACATACACAGCAGACACCCAACTTGAAGATGGTGCAACCGCAAACTCCCACGAAAGCCATATTATGGCTTGAGGGGTACATGAAGAGATGACGCAACCAATATTTGAAGATGGAGCAACCGCAAACTCCCACGAAAGCCTATTATGGCTTGAGGAGTATAAAGGAGATGACGCAACCAAAATTTGAAGGAGAGTGTGACCACTCAATTTGAAGAAGGCGCAACCGCAAACTCCCACGAGAGCCCTATTATGGCTTGAGGAGTACATGAAGGAGACACGATTACCCACTTCAATAAAAACTCACTCAAAATTCAAGAAGCCTTTTACTGTTTTCGACCATGTCATTTTAACCAAACTTTCCTTTTTTCTTGCTTTTGTTGCAGGTTAGTCTTGATACAATGGTGGTATTCAAGGAAGTCACATCTTCAAACGAAAAGTATCTCCTTATCGCTGACAGTGATGGTGACTCTGGTGACAAAGGAACGAAATTATTGGTGCATCCCTCCATACAAGGAACTTACTCTGGTAAGTGGCCTTCTCACCAGTACCCAGAATTGAAGGACTGGTCACTTGAACTTTCTCAGGATGACGGCACAAAAGTCCACTCCTTGAGATCCCTTATTCACAGTAAGGAGCCAAGGACAACTCCCTTTCAGACCCTTGGCAGGCGGATCATAGACGGAGATGCACACTGGGGTCCTTCCTTGAGACTCAATGGTGCATTTGGTTACATCGAGAATTACTGGGAGTGGTTGGAGGATATCCTCGGCAGAAGCAAACAAGTGCTCCGTGAAAATTATTTGTTTGACGCCTTATATGCTTCACTTTTCACATATGACAGGAGTCCCCATGTACTTAGGGCATTCTGCAAGGCGTGGTGTTCGGATACTAATACCTTACATACATCTGTCGGGGAATTGTCTCTCTCACTTTGGGACTTGCACAAGTTAGGAGGACTTCCAATCATCGGGAGTATCTATGAAGAGGTAATTCCATGCGCGGAGGAGTTGACTGGAGTAAATGAAAAGAAATTAAGGCATATTCCACAAAGTTGTGAGTATTTGTTCGCAGCCTTACATCATCTTCAATATGGAGAATCCAACAAAACTGGAGTTTCTGCTGCCCAATGGATTAAGTTCTGGTTTAAAGGCAAAAGCAGGTACTCAAAGCCAAAGCAGAGAAGGATAAAGAGGGCATCTCGTGCTCAAGCGACCCAAAATCCGGATGGCGAAATTGGACAACCACGCAAATTTTCAAGTCAAAACAATGGCGTATTTGACACCATCGGAGTTAAACTTCACTTGCGGGAAGAGACCTATCTTGCAGCATTTATATCTTGCTGGCTCTGTGTCTTTGCTTTACCTGATGAGGACCTCCATTATATTAGACCATCTACTTTTAAAATGGCTAGTATGATGGCTGCCGGTCGTAAGACTTGCCTTGCTGTTCCTGTCCTGCTAAACATATACCGTGGGCTTGATAAAATTTCAAACTCAGCTACCCCAGGATGTGCACGCTCGGCTTTTCCAGTGCACTATGTATATGCTTGGTTAGCGAGTTATTTCTCCACCCATTATTTGACTCCCAATACCATGCCTGGACCCACCATGACCAACTTTTCTGGAGAGGGTGGTGCACAATATTTTGATGAAAATAGTGCTCGCGACCTCATTCATCAGGAAGACAAAGCAACTTGGGGAATCACTTCTCTTGTGAAGAACCGCAATAAACTTTTTATCGACAATGGCAAATTAGCGAATCTCGAACTAAGCTATTTTGTAAGCGCCTGCTCAAATTACTTAGTTTCGCATGCTGAAGGGGATTTCCTTGTTGAGCCATACAGCCCATACAGATTCGCGCGACAATTCGGATTTTATCAAGTTCCTCCACAGGAACTCGGAGCAGATGTTCATTCCACAAGTCATGACTTGAGTCGAATACTCTGGCTCACTGCCATTCGCAGTAAAACAGAGTCAAAGGTACTTTTTCCTAGCTATCCCTTGAATGCTGGCAAACACACATCTTCAGGCTTTCAAACATGGTGGGCTATGGTGCATGATGATCATCTCCTCAAAGGGCGTGATGCTTTGATTAAGAGTGTCCAATTAAATGGGGATCAGAAGAAATTGAAAGGGAAGGAACTTGCAAACCTGAACAATCCTTCCAATGTTGGCAATAGTCTTGAGATGAAGCAAAAGACTATGAGAAGTGAGAAGGAAACTTTGAAGAGTTTAAACAACAAGGCTACTACCCCTGAGAACCTTACTCCTAATGAAGAATTTTCGAAGGGTACTTCATTTCATCTTCCTTCAAATATTATGAAGGCTATTGATCATGATTCTTGCAGTTCACACGAGAAGAAGCGGAACGAGCCTTTTAATGAGGAGGATGAACAATCCACCAGCACGGATCAGCATTGGAAACATAAGAAGTCCAAGATAATGACTCTCCCCTTGGATGATATTGGTTTAGATGCTAAAGAACTCTTTAAAGACATTCCGGATACATCTGTGCCTGGTATAAGCCGTGCCAATATTGTAAGGACTCTCCTTGCCTTCTTTAATCTAGCATTTGAAATTTGCTTATTAATTCATATTCATGATTTGTCTCACAACACTTTCCCTACAATTGGATGATCAAGACTTGATTTTCATTGATGATGGAGAACCAAGTCAAGTATCAGTTGAAGGACCTACTGCATTTGAACTTTTGGCCAAACAAGTGGTCGGTTCTACCCAACAAAAGGGTGCTAGTGAGAATTCCAAAAAGGCAGTAGATGATGAAAATGTGACTCAGCAAATCATGGCACAGAAGGCGGAGCATATGACTCCATCGGCCAAAAGGAAATTCAAAGTTTTTGATCTACCATCGTGGCCAAGGGCACCTCGAGTATCTGAATTTTGCCCCCAAAATGTGATCTCAACATGCCGTCGAGACTACATCCAAATGTTGTGGAATAACTTGAGGGTGATAATATCTCAAACAGCCTTGGAGCGCATGCTAGCTCTTGAAATGAAAGCCAACGAGATCATGGAGGAAATGCAAAGCTTCAATGCCACGGATGTCTCAAATTTGCAAGGCCTTTTAAAGGCTTTCTTTGCAAATGTAGCTCGTTACGTTGCAGTGAAATCTTCTCTCTCAAATAAAATTCCAGCCGAATCATATGATGAGTTGCTTTCTACGGCCACCCAACATCTTAGAGACGCTCAGAGTAAGGAGAGACAACAGGCGGAGAAGATCTCAACACACATGTTGAAGTTTAAGGAGATCGATCGCGAGGAAGTAGAGTTGAGGAAGCGACTTGAGTTCTTGGATACTCACAGGAAGGAGACGATTTCACTGTTACGAGAAGAGCAAGATGATCTTACCCGAGTGCAAGGCGTGATGGTCGACTTACAAAATGAAGTTCGAAAGATTGAGAATTCCCCACCCCTACTTGCTGAGGAGAGTCAAACTTTGGACAAGATGCAAGCATTACTTGAAAACAACCGAAAGGAGCTGTCGTCATTTCAATTCTAGGAATAGTTGTCATCTTTTATTTTGTTTCAAATTTCATCTCTTGTTAATTACTCAAAGCGTGCAGCTATGAGTACAAGTACTTCATAATGAAACTTTTTTTCTTTTTATCACATTCTTGCAGACGTCCTCGTCTTTACTTGCTTTTTCGATAGCCACCATTTTAGGCTATCAACCGTAGTATGAACAATTCTATCTTTGCATAATTTTGATCACACTTGAAAAGATAATTATCCAAATAATTTGGTAATCTGAATAATACACTTTCAAGTATATGTCACAAAATAATTCGAATTGTCTTATGTCGCGCCCCATTTTCTGATAAAATAAATAAATGGTTTAAAAAATATATTTTTTGTGATTGGAAAATGAATTGTGATTTAAAAGAAAATGGGTCTAAATGGGGGTTTGAGAATGCGACGATTTGACCCAAAATTATAGTTTAAAAAGGGTTTTTGAAATAGAAAATCGGAGTCGCCACTTGGTAATGAGTTAAGGTGTACCAAGTCACCTAAAAAATGAATTTTTAAAGAAAAAATAGGAAAAAGTAGTAAGAAACCCCTTTTAAGCGACTCCTAGTCCACGTAAACCAAAGAAAAAGGTTCGGGAGTCACATTTGACAAAGGGGAAGGCAAGGATAAAATCCAAGGCACCCCTTTGACCTACCCAAGGCTAGTTGCATGATTTAATCAAAAAATTTTCTTGTTTTAACCAAAGAATTTATTACATTTGGATGCACTACATGAATGCAAACCCTAGACCTAGGGGTATTGGGGGAAATTTCTCTTCAAAGGTTGAGTGGTGCCAATCACATTAATTGTGAAACCCAATAACGATCCTTTGAAGAAGTCACGAATAATGCGAGTGGGATGCAAATGAATGGAATGCATGTATGCAATGTGAGGACATGAGTTTGAAAAAGTAATAAAATAATAAATATGTAAATGAAAATGTGCACGTGAGTGGGCAAGGTATGGTATGTGAAATGATAATATGAAATGCATGTGTGCAAGTGATGATAAAAGTGTTCGTGTGCAAGTGAAGAAACATAAAGGTGCACGTGTGCAAAATGGGAGGAAAAATGAAAGTGTGATGAGGGTATAAAATGGTAGAGTGGATTTAGAAATACATGAGCCTAGGGAATTCATGCATATTGGGTACGGGGAGACCTAAATCGTGACTCAATTTGCCCTTTTATAGAGGGAATACAAGCGTGCTAAGGCTTAGAAAAAGCCACACTCGTCTATATCCCATATTTAAGGGGACACTCAAGCAAATGAACCCTATAACTAGCATGAAATGCAAAAATTCTAAAATGGAGGGAAAAGGGGTTCAAGGGGCATGCAAAATGATAAAATTAAAAAGAATGCATGACATGTAATGAACATGCAAACATGTACTAACGAGGGGAAATCCCTAAGGGTCTAGCGTTGGACTAGCCCATTCTATGAATTCCGACTAGCGTTGGACTAGTGGAAACGTACATTCATCCATCACATTCATTCAGGCTATGGAAAGCGAGTAGACATGCCAAACACTTATAAACACATAGCACATAACACTTAGCATGCTTGACTAGATGCAAGAACCTAATTAAAGCAAGTAACACATAACACATAGGCATGCAAATTACGCAAGGCAAATGAAGTAAAGGAACCCCTAACTATTACACTTGGGGAGGCCCTATTACAATCTAAAAGGTAAATGAATTAAATAATAAATACCTAACTATTACAAATTTGGCATTCGAGTGCCCATCAAATAATCAATTCGAACTAAAATAAATGTATAAAGCCCATAAAGTAAACAAATAAATGAAATGAATAAAAACATTCAAGACGCATAAAATCAAACATGTAAAGTCACATAGGGCACATAGAGTCAAATAAAGCAAGAAATAAGGGATAAGGTATACCTCCCTTGAATCGGAGCCCTAATGGAGTGAAACCGCTTATTTATCCTCCAAAATAAAAGAAAAGATCAAGGTACCAATTTATTTGGCAAATAATCACGAAGGATAAAAAAATCAACATGAATCTGAATCAATTAAATCATGTCAACAAATCACATTTAAGAAGTCAAGAGAAGAAAGGACTTGATTGCAAAAATTAACAAAGATCTGGGGTCAAAATTAAAGAAAAATAAAGCTTAGGGGCCTATTTGCAATTAAAATAAGGACCCAATTGAATGAAATTGAAAGTTTGTAGGGCCATGGTGAAAATATCTGAAAGTTAGGGGACCAGAATGAAATTCCGTCATCAGGCTTCTTGACTTAACAGGCCATTGGGCTCTTTTCTTTATTTGTTTGGGCTCAAACTTCCCTAGCCCAACCGAAGATCCAAAACAAATGAGATAGGCCAGTCTATCATTTTTATCAAGTAAAACCCAACCACATTAATCAACAACCCAATCCTAAAACCCAACCAAAAGCTTTGAATTTTAACCTTCTTAGGCCCAACAAGAAACCCAAACAAATGTTACTAAACCCAATCAAGATGAAATCCCCACTAAAAATTATTAAAAACTTTGATTAAGCATTAAATCCCCAGAATTAATCTATCCAAAAACACATTAACTTATATCATGGAAGAAAACATAAAGGGACAGAATTGATTAAAGTATCTAATTTTCTGGGCCAAGACAGAACAAAGGGCAGCCTGAGGGGTTCAAATATAACAAAAGCAGGGACCCAATTGAATGAATTATAACATTTTGGGGGGTAAAATTATGAAGTTTAGCAATCCTCAGGCAAGTTGCAAAACAAAACGACAACAGAGGAACTGAAATGGCCATTTTAGACCAACGGTCTTCTCTCCCAAACACGGACATCAATTCGCCATTTCTGTCGTTCTTAGAACCAGAGCAAAAACCAAAATTCTAGCCATTCTCAATCAAAAACGAAAAACACCCAAAAACTCTTCTCATACAATATCAATTCGAGTTCATTCAACCGAATCATACGAAACGGAAAGAAATGGAATACAACAAATGCATCATAAATTTTCAAATGTGAGGAAAGTGATTTGGCCAAATGTATACAAAAAACAGAAATTAATTTGTCTTTGAAGTTAAACCCCCGGTTGGGCATTTCATCGAGCAGCAAACAAGCAAAAGAAAAATCAATGATTCTTTGCTTAATTGAAATCATAATCGGCCCAGAAATTTGTCAAAAACCAAGGACAATCAGTCCAAAACTTATTCAGCAACCCAATAACATTCAATCTAATCGATACATAAAACATGTATGTTCGGCAATCTCAGACAGTTAACAGGAAAACTGCACTAAATAGTGCTGCGGTAGACCCATTTCAGTGGACTTGACCAGAACTGAAACTTAAAGAGAGGAAAAGAAAGACTTACAGTGCTCTTGCTAGGCCAGATTTCGCAAATCGCAAGGGAAAATTCTGGTGGCGACAAGGGCGGCGATGGAGGTTGAAAAGTGGCGGCAGAGGTGGAGAGTAGCAGCGGCAGCTGAGGACTGGCTGTGGCAGAGGTTGACGGCGCTGATTTCTTCAGAAACGGCAATGGCCAGAGGTTTTTTAATCTCTTCTAATTCATCGATGGCGGCGGTGATGTGGGGTTGAGAACGGAGGTTTTCTTCTGGCTCTTTGTTGAGGGTTTTGCCCAGGGAAAAAGATTTCGCCTTCCTCCGTTCCCACGAAGCTTCCCCCCCCCCCCGCTGTTTTTCCTTCAGCCGAGAGCCTTCCTGTTTCCCTTAGCTTCCTCTCTGTTTTTAGTTTCTTCCCCCGTAGCCCTTGAAATAAAATTTTCGGCCTCCTCCGTTAGCCTCTTGCTCTGTTTTTTAGCCCCAATCTCTCGTTTGGTTCCCCAATTTCGCCCTCAATTCTTTCTTCTTTTTCTTCTGTCCGCCGCCTCCTTTCTTGCCAGTTTTCTGATTTCTTTTTCCGGTCCCCAGCCCAAGCCTTCCTCCTGGTTTTTCTTCTTATTCCCTTTTCTGATTTTTCGGTTCTTTCTTATCCGCCGTTCCCTCTCACTCTCTTGCGGTTGTCCCTTCTTTTTCTTTTATAGGAGGTTAGCCAACCCTAAAGCCTTGAACATCTCTCCCATATTTGCAGCTAAGGGCTGCCCAAGGTCCTCCCTGCAAAACTGCGACAAAAACGCAGCTTTCTGCATTTTTCTTCCTTTTTTTTTCAAGAAATTTTATGATAAAAACTTAAAAATAAAAATAAAAATAAAACTAGAAATTAAAAACTAAAAACTAAAAAAAAAAACAAATAAAACTAACACTACAAATAAAAAAAACTAAAAATAAAAAATACATGAAATTACACCAAAAATTTGGTGTCTACAGTTTGCCCCTCTTTGTCTGAGTTTTGAAAAAACTTGAGACAAAGAAGTAGACACCAAATACTTACCTGGGTCATTCGGCTTCAGCTACTCGAACGACTGCTGTTATTGACATGAGGACTGACTCCTTTTAATGAGACTGACTCGGACGAGAAATTTAAAACGGGATAGACCCGAACTGGAAGTTTAAAACAGGACTGACTCGAACAGGAATTTAAAACGGGATAGACCCGAACTGGAAGTTTAAAACGGGATAGACCCGAACAAGAATTTAAAACGGGACTGACCCGAGCAGAAATTAAACGGGACTGACCCGAACAGGAATTTAAACGGGACTGGCCCGAACAGAAATTAAACGGGACTGACCCGAACAGGAATTTAAATTTGGGATAGACCCACGGGATAGACCCGAACAGAAATTTAAAACGGGATAGACCCGAACAGGAAACTTAAAACGGGATAGACCCGAGCCTGCAGTGATGAACATGATTTGATTTTTGACTTTGATTTTGATTTTTTTTTTGATTGATTTTTTTTTTGACTTTTTGATTTTTTGATTTTTTTGACTTTTTTTTTTTTTTGACTGAGAGAGACTTGTCGAAATAACTTGCCCCAGTGTGATGAATTGGTCAGTGGGGTTAAACCCGAAGCCTGCCCAAAGGGAAGTTGGCGGCACGAAATCCAGGCCCAACGGGATCTTGTGAAATGTTGGCGGCACCAAATCCAGACCCAACTTGATTTTTGAGAATGTTGGCGGCACAAAATCCAGGCCCAACGAGATCTTTGGAATGTTGGCGGCACGAAGTCCAGGCCCAATGAGATCTTTGGAATGTTGGCGGCACGAAGTCCAGGCCCAACTTGATTTTTGGAATGTTGGCGGCACCAAATCCAGGCCCAACGTGATGTTTGGAATGTTGGCGGCACGAACTCCAGGCCCAACGAGATTTTTGGAATGTTGGCGGCACCAAATCCAGGCCCAACTTGATTTTTGAGATGTTGGCGGCACGAAATCCAGGCCCAACTTGATTTTTGGAATGTTGGCGGCACCAAATTCAGGCCCAACGTGATGTTTGGAATGTTGGCGGCACCAAATCCAGGCCCAACGTGATTTTTGATTTTTGAATTTTTCTAATTTTTTGAGAGAATTTTTTTCAAAAATAATTTGCCCCCATTATAGGGCCGCTTTTCCCTTCTTTCTTCTCTTTCTTCGGCATTGGCTTCCCACATTACCAGATGCTTTTTCGTCATTTTGAATCATGAATACCTGTACAAAGGGTTCATTAAAGTATGACCTGCATTCAAATTTCTTATTTGGAAAGAACAGCGTGATTGGTTTGACATCCTCAAATGTATTACAAAAATTTTTGCCCCAGTATGGGCTTATTTCATGAAATCTCACAAATAAAATATTTGCCCCAGTGTGGGCTCCCTTGATTGCAAAAATTTGTTCAGATGATTTTCCATTTATTTGAACAAAGAAAAACCGCACTTTCTAACATTTAGAAAAGAAGCACATATACAATGTGAAGAAATCTTAAACGTCAAGTGTGAACTGATGCAGAAATTTCATGATGAATTTCTCGAAGTAACACCAAATTCAAGAAGATTTCTTCCTCACTTTTAGCATTGGTGTTTTGGGTAATGTGTCACCATTTCTGGTTGGCTCATCTTTTCAGGACCAATCAAGTGACTTTATTTTTGAAATGGCTAAGGAAATGGGAGGTCAGAATCTGTCTCATTTCTCTTTTTTTTTTTTTTGTGTCCCAATTGTATCTAATCCATTCAATGTCACATCTTAGTGAAAGCAAATAGTTTGTCGATTCTTATTTTCAAGAAAACTTAGTCAACATACAAGCTTTCTAGGCTTGTAACGTATGGACAGAAGTGATAGCTAAACATGTGGAAACGGGTTATACCCTTATGATCACAAATGATTTGATGAATTTCTTATGAGCATGATTCTCACTTTGGATTGTCATGAAAGAATAAGTCAACGACGGACTTTGTTAGCTTGTAATGTGGCTTGAAAACGATAGCTAAAGAATAAAACTTTCAAGGACATAGCACCGAAGATCGCATTTTCCCAAAATTGACCCTATTTTGAACTCGAAGATTCTGAACTTTGTTTGATCAGTCAATAGGGACTTCACCATCGAATCCTTTGTATTTCATTTTTCCTTTTTGCTTTTCCGTTTTCTTTTCTTTGATCTGGTGGGTTTTTCCATTGGGAATAGCGTCAACCTCATACTTAAGCGATTCAGAAATACAGCTAAAATTTTCCGACATCAAAAATTTTCTTAACAGGGCCATTGCAAAGAACAGAAGTCAGGACTTTCAGCTTTTGTAATGGGGTCTGGTGGGGTGCTCAGAAAAGTTAAGGCTTGAAAGCGGATTTCAAAAGTGGTTTGAAGAATCTGAGATCGCATTGTTGCGCCAACCCTATTTTAGGGCTAAATCAGAATTTGCCCCAGTTTATGCTCAATTGAGGCTTTTTCTCTTTCATTTGCTTTCTTTCTTTTGATTTTTCAGCTTTTTGCCATTCTTTTGAACTTTCACAAAATTTGCCCCAGTTTACTTTTGTACTGAGGTTCTCTTTTTCTTTTCTTTTGATTTTGCGGCATTATCACTTTTTCACTTCTTGAAATTTTCCCTTTTTTCAACTCAAACTTGCCCCCAGTATGGGGTTTGCGATTCTCAGGGGTTGCCAAACGAAATATTTTATTCTGAAGGCTCAAAAGGGATAACTAGGGATAGAATGCTTGATCGGAAAAGAAGAGGGCCTGACCTTTATTCCGTTCCTTACAATAACTCTGAAAGGAAACTTTCATTAATGGGAAATCTTTGGCATGTATCTGAATTAACTGACTGAGGAAGACCCTTGTTCATCCATATTTGTGAAACATAGGCGGTCTGTGCGGACAAATCTCTTCCTTTTCCTTTTCAAAATTGGAACCCAAGCGGAATCAAATTTCCCCAATCTGCGGTTCCCTTTCCCCTTTTTCTTTTTCCTTTTTTTTTTCAAAATTCCCCAATCTCCTTCCCCAATGTGGGGTGCGATCATATGTGCACTCGAAAAGAACCACCAATTTTTAGCTCAAATAAGGATGCAAGGGATGATCAGTGTTTAGGTTGTAGAAACGACGGCCAAAGTATCATTCTCACGCTTCATGACAACCAAAGTAACGCAATGCTCATTGAGAATTCATTCCCCTTTTTGATTTTGAAAATTTCAAATGCAGGGTAGTGATCATTGAGGCTCTAATTTGAAACGAAATTATTCTTTCAAAGGCTCAAATGGGAGAGCAAATGATAAAATGTGTATAGGTAGAGAAAAGAATACTCGAAGTATCATTCCAAATTTTCAAAACAAACAAGAATAATGCACATTTTTGCTTTCACTTAGATGTGATTTGAATATAATTAGACACAGTGGACATTTCTCAAGCAAAGATTGCCCCAACTTGCAATTCATCAATCAATGTGACTGATTTTATTCTGGGCTAATAGAAGTGGGCAAAAAATATGAATTGTACAGTGAAGGAGAAAATGTATCTCATGAGGCCTTTGGAGTGACCATTCACCTTTTTCTGAGCACTCTTATTGTATAGCTCGGATCACCAACCTAGTGTACATGAGGATTTTAAAAAGCTTACACTTGTGAATTTTCAGGCTGGAGGTTGAAAAAATCTCAATTTAGTTTTATTTCTCAAAATTCATCATGAAATCTCCAATGAGTAAGAATAAAGAATGAAATGTACATAAATATACACAAAACAATAATTGTCCAAAAATTTTATTGCTGAAAAAGTTTGAAACAAAATTTCTCGTTCAATTATGATATAAATGAGAATGGAAAACTTGTAAAGGGCTCTACATATACACTTTTCATCTCCTTTTCTTTTGGAACAAAATGTATTAACAAATCAAATATACAAAATTTCCCTTTGGAAAACAATTACAAAATCTCTCAGAGGCTTTAACGTAGAGCTTCCAGATAGATCATTTATGTTTTCATTGTAGGATCTGCCCAAAAATCAGATAACACTTGTAATCTTCAAACTTTATTGGATTGAAATTATCATCAGACATAGAAGAATATTTTCATCTTATTGAAACATTTTTATGAATGCAGGGGAGGGGGAAAACAAAAGAAAAATACCCCGAGTTAGTACGCAAAACTGCAAAATCGGTATGCATGTCCTATGGGGGAACCCTTTTTGTGCCAAGGGTAAGCCTAACATGAAAATGCAATCCTCTGAGGTAGGCACTATACTATACCTGATGGATCTGATCAACTTATTTAAGTGAAAAATAATTTTAAAAAATTTGGTCAATTGGAGTGACGAGAGACATTTGTCAAAATGATGTCAACGTCCAAATGGATTGATCACTTTTGATCGATACAAGAGTTTGCAAAAACGCACGGGTTTGACCTTGACGAACTTCCTATCGAAGAGATTGGAATTCGTTGACCAAAAATTTTTTAGTGAAGCACGGGTCAAAACCCCAACTGGCTGGATGCGATGGATGGTTTTCTCAAAAATCGACTAAGTTTCCCAATTTGAAATTGACATTGAAACCCTGATTGGTCAAATGGGTTGAATGAAATTGACCATTTATTTAAAATCGACCAGATTACCCTAAAAAGGGAAACTAGTCAAATGAATTGAGTGGAACTCAAAATGGACCAAATCATCCTAAAAAAGGAACTTGATCGAATGAAATTGAGAATTTTATTCAAAAATGAAATTGGTCAAATGAATTGAATGAAATCGAGAATTTATTCAAAATTGACCAGATCGCCCTAAAAGGGTAAACTGGTCCAATGAGTCGGACGAACTTGATGATTTATCGAAAATCGACAAAAATGCCCTAACTAATCAAATGAATTGAATGAAATTGGTGATTTATTCAAAAATCGACTAGATTGTCCTAAAAATGAGTGAATTGGCCAAATGAAATAAAGATTTATTCAAAAATCGACCAGATTGCCCTAAAAATGGGTGAATTAGCCAAATGAAATGAAGATTTATTCAAAACCCAACCGGATGACCCTAAAAAAGGTAAATTGGTCAAATGAATTGATGATTTATTCAAAATTGACCGGATGACCCTAAAAAGGGTAAATTGGTCAAATGACCCTAAAAAGGGTAAATTGGTCAAATGACCCTAAAAAGGGTAATTTGGTCAAATGAATTGATGATTTATTGAAAATCGACCGGATGACCCTAAAAAGGGTAAATTGGTCAAATGACCCTAAAAAGGGTAAATTGGTCAAATGACCCTAAAAAGGGTAATTTGGTCAAATGAATTGATGACTTATTCAAAAATCGACCGATGACCCTAAAAAGGATAAATTGGTCAAATGACCCTAAAAAGGGTAAATTGGTCAAATAAATTGACGATTTATTCAAAATTGACCAGATGAGCCTAAAAAGGGTAAATTGGTCAAATGAATTGATTGAAATTGATGATTTATTCAAAAATCGACCAAATCACCCAAAAATGGGGTAAATCAGTCAAATTGATGATTTATCGAATGAATTGGCAAAATGGATTGGTTGAATTGTCCGGCCATTGGTTATTTCAAAATTATTGAGGTGCATTAGTCTATGACCTTCTAAAAATCAAATTTTGGCCTCAATTTATTTATCGTCTCAAAAGGAGGAATCATTTGTAAATTTCTTTAAATTAATGTCCTTTACGCAAGGGATTTTTACCAAGTTTGATAAATTGGCCAAAAAGTGATTATTAGACGTTCATATTCCAAAAATCACTCTATGAAAATGATCGGATCCTACCTTACCTTGTGCACTACCCCTTTGGATGGTACAAAATGTAAACGTGCAAGTCTCACTAGATTAAGTATCCGAGACACAAGGTGGCTTATTCCTAACGCGGGACTCCCTAAATGGCATTCCCTTTCTAGGGTTTATGCATGATGCCAGTTTATTAAAGCAATAAAACATGCAATTTAAAGAAAAACATGCTCTAAGGAGCCCTTTATACGCCAGGGTAGGCTTAGAATGCTATGCAATTATTAATTTATGAATGCAATATACCAAAATCTTTAAACGTGCAATAACCTATCTACGAGGGTAGGTTCTAAAAGAAGGTCATGCCAGACCTCTTATTTGCTAGGGTTTGTGAATGCAATGGGGATATAAAACCAAGAAAAGTTAGTTCAGCCAGATAAATACACATAACACATTGTAGCAACGAAATCAATACAAAGAAATAAAGCAATAAAAGGGAAAGAAGGGTTGGATCCCCCCCTCGTGAATCGTGTCCCTAATAGGGTAAGGTCGACTCTACCCTAGGCAATTCTAATATGGATGCATGAGGCTGGGGTTCGTTAATGCATCTAGACTCGATAACCTCAGGTCCCCGAGCCTTCAGACTTAGAAACCAAGGGTCATCAATCCCAAGGTTCTTTGTCGGTGGCTCGAGCGATTCCCCAAACACCGCTACGCACACATCGTGTCGCGGCTACGTGTTTGAGTGAATCTATCAAAATCCTCAACCTTCGACTAAAAGCTAAAGGCTATCAACCCATAGCTTAAAGCGGAAGATTGAGTGACCCATTGGATCATGCTACACACACATCGTGTCGTGATCACATGTCCAAGTGGGACACCTAATCCTAGTAGGGTGGAGTGGCGTGACAAGCCACTAAAAGAAAAATAAAAGGGATAAATAATAAAGCGAATGCACGTATGCTAGTGCTCGTTTGGAGGGGAGGGATCGAGAACCAACGCGAGGCTCTAAGGTGATGTCCCCCACCCAAATGCAATGCAAGCGCGAGATAAATAAACATACATCCAATCAACCAACCATACATTCACGAACGAGGGAGTAATTGGATACGTGCGAAATGTAAAAAGTCCTAAAAAAGGAAAAATGCAACCCTAAAACACCCAAATGTGATATATGAAAAGGTTAAAAGAAGAAAAAGGTTGATTAAATCAAATTTGCTCGGACTCTCGAATGTCCCCAGTGGAGTCGCCAACTATCGCGCCCCATTTTTTGATAAAATAAATAAATGGTCTAAAAAATGTATTTTTTGTGATTGAAAAATGAATTGTGATTTAAAAGAAAATGGGTCTAAATGGGGGTTTGAGAATGCGACGATTTGACCCAAAATTATAGTTTAAAAAGGGTTTTTGAAATAGAAAATCGGAGTCGCCACTTGGTAATGAGTTAAGGTGTACCAAGTCACCTAAAAAATGAATTTTTAAAGAAAAAATAGGAAAAAGTAGTAAGAAACCCCTTTTAAGCGACTCCTAGTCCACGTAAACCAAAGAAAAAGGTTCGGGAGTCACATTTGACAAAGGGGAAGGGAAGGATAAAATCCAAGGCACCCCTTTGACCTACCCAAGGCTAGTTGCATGATTTAATCAAAAAATTTTCTTGTTTTAACCAAAGAATTTATTACATTTGGATGCACTACATGAATGCAAACCCTAGACCTAGGGGTATTGGGGGAAATTTCTCTTCAAAGGTTGAGTGGTGCCAATCACATTAATTGTGAAGCCCAATAACGATCCTTTGAAGAAGTCACGAATAATGCGAGTGGGATGCAAATGAATGGAATGCATGTATGCAATGTGAGGACATGAGTTTGAAAAAGTAATAAAATAATAAATATGTAAATGAAAATGTGCACGTGAGTGGGCAAGGTATGGTATGTGAAATGATAATATGAAATACATGCGTGCAAGTGATGATAAAAGTGTTCGTGTGCAAGTGAAGAAACATAAAGGTGCACGTGTGCAAAATGGGAGGAAAAATGAAAGTGTGATGACGGTATAAAATGGTAGAGTGGATTTAGAAATACATGAGCCTAGGGAATTCATGCATATTGGGTACGGGGAGACCTAAATCGTGACTCAATTTGCCCTTTTATAGAGGGAATACAAGCCTGCTAAGGCTTAGAAAAAGCCACACTCGTCTATATCCCATATTTAAGGGGACACTCAAGCAAATGAACCCTATAACTAGCATGAAATGCAAAAATTCTAAAATGGAGGGAAAAGGGGTTCAAGGGGCATGCAAAATGATAAAATTAAAAAGAATGCATGACATGTAATGAACATGCAAACATGTACTAACGAGGGGAAATCCCTAAGGGTCTAGCGTTGGACTAGCCCATTCTATGAATTCCGACTAGCGTTGGACTAGTGGAAACGTACATTCATCCATCACATTCATTCAGGCTATGGAAAGCAAGTAGACATGCCAAACACTTATAAACACATAGCACATAACACTTAGCATGCTTGACTAGATGCAAGAACCTAATTAAAGCAAGTAACACATAACACATAGGCATGCAAATTACGCAAGGCAAATGAAGTAAAGGAACCCCTAACTATTACACTTGGGGAGGCCCTATTACAATCTAAAAGGGAAATGAATTAAATAATAAATACCTAACTATTACAAATTTGGCATTCGAGTGCCCATCAAATAATCAATTCGAACTAAAATAAATGTATAAAGCCCATAAAGTAAACAAATAAATGAAATGAATAAAAACATTCAAGACGCATAAAATCAAACATGTAAAGTCACATAGGGCACATAGAGTCAAATAAAGCAAGAAATAAGGGATAAGGTATACCTCCCTTGAATCGGAGCCCTAATGGAGTGAAACCGCTTATTTATCCTCCAAAATAAAAGAAAAGATCAAGGTACCAATTTATTTGGCAAATAATCACGAAGGATAAAAAAATCAACATGAATCTGAATCAATTAAATCATGTCAACAAATCACATTTAAGAAGTCAAGAGAAGAAAGGACTTGATTGCAAAAATTAACAAAGATCTGGGGTCAAAATTAAAGAAAAATAAAGCTTAGGGGCCTATTTGCAATTAAAATAAGGACCCAATTGAATGAAATTGAAAGTTTGTAGGGCCATGGTGAAAATATCTGAAAGTTAGGGGACCAGAATGAAATTCCGTCATCAGGCTTCTTGACTTAACAGGCCATTGGGCTCTTTTCTTTATTTGTTTGGGCTCAAACTTCCCTAGCCCAACCGAAGATCCAAAACAAATGAGATAGGCCAGTCTATCATTTTTATCAAGTAAAACCCAACCACATTAATCAACAACCCAATCCTAAAACCCAACCAAAAGCTTTGAATTTTAACCTTCTTAGGCCCAACAAGAAACCCAAACAAATGTTACTAAACCCAATCAAGATGAAATCCCCACTAAAAATTATTAAAAACTTTGATTAAGCATTAAAACCCCAGAATTAATCTATCCAAAAACACATTAACTTATATCATGGAAGAAAACATAAAGGGACAGAATTGATTAAAGTATCTAATTTTCTGGGCCAAGACAGAACAAAGGGCAGCCTGAGGGGTTCAAATATAACAAAAGCAGGGACCCAATTGAATGAATTATAACATTTTGGGGGGTAAAATTATGAAGTTTAGCAATCCTCAGGCAAGTTGCAAAACAAAACGACAACAGAGGAACTGAAATGGCCATTTTAGACCAACGGTCTTCTCTCCCAAACACGGACATCAATTCGCCATTTCTGTCGTTCTTAGAACCAGAGCAAAAACCAAAATTCTAGCCATTCTCAATCAAAAACGAAAAACACCCAAAAACTCTTCTCATACAATATCAATTCGAGTTCATTCAACCGAATCATACGAAACGGAAAGAAATGGAATACAGCAAATGCATCATAAATTTTCAAATGTGAGGAAAGTGATTTGGCCAAATGTATACAAAAAACAGAAATTAATTTGTCTTTGAAGTTAAACCCCCGGTTGGGCATTTCATCGAGCAGCAAACAAGCAAAAGAAAAATCAATGATTCTTTGCTTAATTGAAATCATAATCGGCCCAGAAATTTGTCAAAAACCAAGGACAATCAGTCCAAAACTTATTCAGCAACCCAATAACATTCAATCTAATCGATACATAAAACATGTATGTTCGGCAATCTCAGACAGTTAACAGGAAAACTGCACTAAATAGTGCTGCGGTAGACCCATTTCAGTGGACTTGACCAGAACTGAAACTTAAAGAGAGGAAAAGAAAGACTTACAGTGCTCTTGCTAGGCCAGATTTCGCAAATCGCAAGGGAAAATTCTGGTGGCGACAAGGGCGGCGATGGAGGTTGAAAAGTGGCGGCAGAGGTGGAGAGTAGCAGCGGCAGCTGAGGACTGGCTGTGGCAGAGGTTGACGGCGCTGATTTCTTCAGAAACGGCAATGGCCAGAGGTTTTTTAATCTCTTCTAATTCATCGATGGCGGCGGTGATGTGGGGTTGAGAACGGAGGTTTTCTTCTGGCTCTTTGTTGAGGGTTTTGCCCAGGGAAAAAGATTTCGCCTTCCTCCGTTCCCACGAAGCTTCCCCCCCCCCCCCGCTGTTTTTCCTTCAGCCGAGAGCCTTCCTGTTTCCCTTAGCTTCCTCTCTGTTTTTAGTTTCTTCCCCCGTAGCCCTTGAAATAAAATTTTCTGCCTCCTCCGTTAGCCTCTTGCTCTGTTTTTTAGCCCCAATCTCTCGTTTGGTTCCCCAATTTCGCCCTCAATTCTTTCTTCTTTTTCTTCTGTCCGCCGCCTCCTTTCTTGCCAGTTTTCTGATTTCTTTTTCCGGTCCCCAGCCCAAGCCTTCCTCCTGGTTTTTCTTCTTATTCCCTTTTCTGATTTTTCGGTTCTTTCTATTCCGCCGTTCCCTCTCACTCTCTTGCGGCTGTCCCTTCTTTTTCTTTTATAGGAGGTTAGCCAACCCTAAAGCCTTGAACATCTCTCCCATATTTGCAGCTAAGGGCTGCCCAAGGTCCTCCCTGCAAAACTGCGACAAAAACGCAGCTTTCTGCATTTTTCTTCCTTTTTTTTTCAAGAAATTTTATGATAAAAACTTAAAAATAAAAATAAAAATAAAACTAGAAATTAAAAACTAAAAACTAAAAAAAAAAACAAATAAAACTAACACTACAAATAAAAAAACTAAAAATAAAAAATACATGAAATTACACCAAAATTTTGGTGTCTACATCTTAAAGATGAACGTTCTTTTTTTTTATCAAAAGAATCATCCGGACACAGACTTTAGTTTTATAGGGTTGTAACTAAACTTAGAAGTTGTCCTCTAAGCTGCCTACGTATCCCAAAAGGGAATCAAGTCACACGTAGTTCCTATTGTTCACAATTTAAACTCTTGCGGGTCAGGAGTATCCTTTTGTTTACCACCTTAGACTTGGTGGAGTGTTTCAGCAGTTTAACCACGTGCTACACTATTGGTGGTTGTTATCCACAGTTTTAGCTCATGCGGGTCTGGAGCAACAGGCAGTTTAGACTCATGCGTCGTGGAGTACTTCACTTTTCTTTTCTTTTTTATGGCATGTATAGCTTCACGAATTTTCCATTTATAGGACCAACTTTTACGCCATCTTTGTCCACCAATTTGTACGCGCCATTCGTGTAGACTTCTCGAACGATGTACGGCCCATACCATTTAGAGACGAATTTATCTTTAGTGCGATGAGTCATAACTATTGGCCTTCGAACGGCAAGTACCATGTCCCCGACTTGAAAGGAGCGACGCCGGACTTTCTTATTGAAAGCTCTAGAGAGACGGGCTTGATAGCATTCCAAATTTTGTTGGGCCTCCAATCTCTTTTCATCCAAAGCTTCCAATTCTTCAATGCGCAGGCGAACATTTTCTTCCTCCGTTAGCCCTTCTTGGATAGCAATTCTCAAAGAAGGAATTTGTTGCTCAAGAGGCAGAACAGCTTCTACACCATAGACTAAGGCATATGGTGTGGCTTGCGTTGGAGTTCGATATGTGGTGCGGTAAGCCCAAAGAGTTTCGCCTATCTTTTCGTGCCAATCTTTCTTTGATTTGGCCACCACTTTCTTCAACAAGTTGCACAAAGTTTTGTTGAATGCCTCTGCGAGACCATTGGCGGGGGCATTATACATGGATGACTTGCGTTGTTTGAGATGAAACTTCTCACACAACTTATCCATCAAGCTATTGGAGAAGGATTTTCCGTTATCAGTTATAATGTATCGGGGAACTCCATAACGGTAAATAATATTCACACGAATAAAGTTCACCACATCTTCTTTTCTAACTTGCTTGAGCGGTATGGCTTCAGCCCATTTAGAAAAGTAGTCGGTCGCAGCCAATATATATAAATGTTGACCGGACGACTTTGGTAATGGCCCCACAACATCAAGACCCCAAGCATTGAAAGGCCAAGAAGCAACGGTCGGGTGTAACGGCTCAGGTGGTTCATGAATGTAATTTGCATGAAACTGGCAAGCTTGACATCTTTGAGCATATTCTATGCAATCTTTGACCATAGTAGGCCAATAGTAGCCCATCCTTTTAATCCGAAAATGCAACTTGGGACCGGACTGGTGAGCTCCACATATTCCAGAATGTGCCTCGTGCATCGCCCGATATGCCTCGTCTTCGCTCAGACAACGCAACAGTACACCTTCAAATGATCTTCGGTACAGTGTGCCCTTGTACAAGATAAAACGAGGGGCACGGCGACGGATGTCAGTTCTCTTACGTTGCTCCTCAGGTAATTTTTGATACTTGAGATAATCAACGAGGGGTTGTTTTCAATCTTCTTTGTCAATTTCATAGGTTGAGACCACATGAGCGTCGCCTCCTTCAATACCTTCATCATCAATTAATGATGGGACTACCCACTTTTGGCATACACGAACTTGTATCTCATGATCCGGCATGGCAAGTGAAGAGGCTAGCACAGCTAATGCATCAGCTTGCTTATTTTCCCTTCTAGGAACATGCTTAATACTTGCACCTCCAAGCCGCTTCATAAGTCGCGTTGCATATTTGTGATACGGAATTAACTCGGACTTTTTGACTTCATAACTCCCCAAGAGTTGGTTGACCACCAATAGAGAATCACCATAGATTTGAATGTCCAACTGTTCCATGTCGACAGCTATTTCAAATCCGAGTATGAGCGCTTGGTACTCAGCAACATTGTTTGAACAATGTTGACTTAGAGTAAAGGAGTATAGCAATATCCCTCCATCAGGAGTTATGAATACAATCCCTGCTCCAGTTCCATGACGATGAGCTGCACCATCAAAATACATCTTCTATGGTGGACGAATCTCAATAAGGAGTACATCCTCATCTGGTAGGTCATCACTTAGTTCCCATTCAGCAGGTATCGGGTGATCAGCAAGAAAATCTGCCAAAACTTGTCCTTTCACAGCTTTTTGAGGCACATAAATAATTTCAAACTGTTGTAGTTGAAGATACCATCTAGCTAGACGGTCGGACAGCACTGGCCTGCTCATCACATATTTTATGGGATTCACCTTAGAAATGAGCCTCACACTATGCGCTTGAAAGTAGTGCTTTAACTTCTGTATTGCAAAAATAAGGGCTAAACACAACTTTTCAATTGGCGAGTAATTCAGTTCGTTGGGGGTCATCATTCTGCTTAAATAATAAAGGGTAACCTCCTTTCCTTCATTATTTTCTTGAGCGAGCATTGCCCCCACTGACCGTTCTTGGGTAGCAATATAAAGGAGTAATGGCTTTCAATGAATAGGTGCAGCCAACACAGGTGCTTTCATAAGATAAGACTTAATGCTATTGAATGCATTATTACATGCCTCATCCCATTGAAATGGCACATCTTTCTTCATCAAGCGACTAAATGGTTGACACCTTCCTGCTAAATTTGAGATAAATCTCCTCAGATAAACTAATCGCCCTTGAAGACTTTTCAATTCATGAATGTTACGAGGTTCAGGCATCCTCAATATACCATCAATTTTGGCTTGATCAATTTAAAATACCTCGATGGCGAACCACAAAACCAAGAAATTTTCCCGACGTGACTCCAAATGCACACTTGAGAGGGTTCATTTTAAGTTGATACCTTCTCAACCGATCAAATACTTGTCTCAAGTCCTCCAAGTGACTACTTCTTTTCTTTGATTTAACAACTAAATCATCCACATAACACTCGATGTTTTTATGAAGCATGTCATCAAAGATATTTTGCATTGCTCTTTGATATGTGGCTCCAGTATTTTTGAGACCAAAGGGCATCACTTTATAACAATAAATACCCTTAGGCGTACGAAATGCAGTGAGCTCCTCATCCTCAGGTGCCAATCGAATTTGATTATATTCAGAGGAGCCATCCATAAATGATAGCACTTCATGCCCTGTAGTTGCATCAATCATGAGCTCAGTGATTGGTAAAGGAAAGTCGTATTTGGGACAAGCATTGTTAACATCCCTGAAATCGACGCAGATGCGGATTTGTCCATTCTTCTTTCGCACAGGCACGATACTCGAAATCCATGTGGGATATTTAATTTCACGAATAAACCCAGCTTCAATGAGTTTATTGACTTCAATTTCGATCAATGGAATCAAATCGGGTCTAAATCGCCGTTGTGCTTGCTTCACAGGTCGAACTCCCTTTTTAACAGCCAAATGGTGGACGGCCACTTTTGGGTCTAAACCTGGCATTTCTTTATAAGTCCATGCAAAAACATCTTGATACTCCTGCAAGAGTTCAATATATGCCTTCTCTTCGTCAGGACTCAGTGAAGCACTTATATATATTGGACATGGGTCCTCTGAAATACCAAGATTGATCTCCTTTAGGTCATCCACAGTGGCCTTAATACCTTCCTCCAATTCAGGTGGAGCGTTTTCAGCATCTTCTTCTTCTTCAGGCGAGTCACCGTCGATTATGGTTATATGATTGCATGAAGCAACACTCTCTTCATCATCCTCTTTTGGTCTTGTGTACACCACTGTATGCTCCCTGATCCTCAATTCAGTCCCACACTTTATTACAAGGTCTGTGCATCTTCTCATTCTCGAAGGAATGATGCTACCAAATTTATGAGGACAATCAGAAGGTTCTTCAAGATTCTGCAATGACTTTGCCATTTCTCCTTTGCTCTTATGAGAGTTTTGAGGTTTTCGTCTTCTTTGTGGTCCTAATCTCTTAAAAACAGATACCCGTGGAGTTTTATTCTCCTTTTCGTGAAAAGTTTGAAATTTACCAACTATTTGAGAAGACTTATCCTTCACAGTAATACACTGGCTACTAACTCTATTGATCTTGATGCGGACTAGTGTAGGAGAGGAGTAGCCAAGGCCAAATTTGAGATTTTCAACGACGTATCCCTTTTCCTACAACATCTTTTGGGTAGGATTCAACCCATGAATCATGTCACTAGTAGATTGACGGGATGAAACATTTAACACCGCAGATTCTTTGAGATCGTATCCAGCCTTAGCGAGAAGCTTATAAGCGATAGGATCAAAACCTTCTTTGGTTCTTGACTTTGGTATGGTGTCTTGTTCAACTTCAGATTCTTTGTTTAAAAAGTTAGACCTTTTAAGTTGAGAAGATGACGCCTTTTTTGTATCAAGATGAGCTACCGGAAGAGTCAAATCTTTTAGAATTTCATGCTGAATCGCAGGTGACTGTCCCTGTTCCATTCTTGATTTGAGAGGGCAGCGAAAGACAACTGATTCATTGTTTGGCAATGAAACATCAGCTTCTTCATGAACTTCCTCTTTTGATTTCGAAGTCATCACTTTTTCCCCTTTTGCATTTGGAGATTCGGGGTTCTGGATTTTATCCCCAGATAGAGGTTGTTCAGTTTTATCCTTCGCAATGTGCCTTTTGATGTAAAATTTGGCATCGGTGATATATGCTTCCGCCTCAGTGAAAGGATTATCATCAGCTTTCACACTTCTTGCCACCCCGTTTTGACAGTACTTGAAGCATTGATGAAGAGTTGAAGGTACAACTCCATTTTCATGAATCCAGGGCCTTCCCAACAATACATTATATGTTGTTTTAGCATCTATCACATACAATAGTGCTCTGGACGTCATGTCATCAATGACTATCTCCAAATTTAGTGACCTAAGAGCTCTTTGCCCTCCTTGATTGAAGCCTTGAATCATCAGTCGGCTATTAGAGAGTTCATCAACCGGGATACCAAGCTCCTTTAGAGTTTTTAAAGGGAGAATATTCACTGCGGAACCTCCATCTATCAACATTCTATTCACTTTTTGCTCATTTGCATAACCAGTCACAAACAAAGGACGGTTATGCGGTGTTGACTCAAGCAACAAGTCTTCACTAGTAAAAGTGATACTTGTGACGTTCACCTCTTCATTGCTGGTAGGCACACGACCTTCTTCATTGCCGGTGGACGCACGGGCCATCTCACAGAGAGATTCGCGAGTATTATCTTTTTGTTCCTCAATATGATCTACTCGCGTTGTGTGACTTGCGACCACATCAACATCAAAGAATTCTTTTGGCAAAAATTCTTTTAAAGTGATAGGAGTTCGCGACTTTTTCTTGAAGGTTCGACCTCCTTGAAGATTACGACAGTCATTAGTTTTCTTTACGTCCTTCTCTTTTTTCTTCCAGGTTACCATACTTCTTGTTAAGACCTTGCTCGCCTTGCTGGATGGATAAGACTTTCGCCTCCTTCTTCGCGTGACTAGAGTCCATCCTTTATCATCCACATCAGGCTGTAGCGCCTTTTCATCTTCATATACATGTTCCTGAAGAGTTGAAGGAGCACCTTCTTGTTTGATTTCTACAGGGTCAAGTGATCCAAATTGAATTATTGGCAATACAGGTACCATGACCCTTTTATCCTCCATGGACTGCAGGGAACCAATGGACGTTTGATTCACACTCGCCTTGTCTTCTTCAAGGAGAATTTTTCTTTGTCTTGCCAACTCCATTACTTTATCTTTGAAGACAAAGCATTTTTGAATGGGATGCCCAACCAATCGATGGTACTTACAGTAATTTGGATCGTTAGTATTCCTGGCCTCATCAGGTCGCTTCATCTCAGGAAGCGTGATCAAGTTTATATTTAACAGATCGTCAAACATGCCAGGGACATCAGAATCAAGGAAAGGGTACTCCTTATCCTACATCTCCTTGAGAGTCGATTTTCTCTTTCCTTGTTCTTGATGTGCATTGATCTTTCTGTCTTCTCTCCTGACAGTTTTGGGAACAACCTTAAAAGGCGTTACACTTGTAGCCATAGCCTCCTTCTTTTCATTTTTGAATGGTGGCTTGCCCCCTTTTCTCGCTTCTTGTCTCTCCTTAGCCTTGTGGGGGTCAGGAACTGGCGGTTCTTACCCATCAAGATTAATCTCCAACTTATGGGGTTTTGTGGACAATTCATCAAATGTTTCTGGTTGTACACCTTGTAAGATATATCTGAGTCCCCAGTGCATACCTTGAATGCACATCTCGATCGCGGAAGATTCAGAAATTCGATCTTTGCAGTTTAAGCTTAGATTCCTCCAACGGTCGATAAAATCAATGACAGGTTCATTCTTTCATTGACGTGTATTAGAGAGTTCAGTCATGCTGACAGTTCTCTTTGTGCTATAGAAGCGACTAAGAAATTCATGCTCTAGCTGCTCCCAACTGTCAATGGTTCCAGACTCCAGATCCGTGTACCAATCAAAGGCATTACCCTTCAACGAGCGAACAAACTGCTTAACGAGCAAGTCACCATCAGTGCCAGCATTGTTACAGGTTTCCACGAAATATGCAATATGCTGCTTAGGGTTGCCCTTGCCATCAAATTGTTGAAATTTTGGAGGTTGATATCCCACAGGCATCTTCAAACTTTCCACTCTGGCGGTATAAGGTTTGGTGTAACCGCTATATGACTTGGCACTTCCACCAATCTTGTCCTTGATGGTGCCTTCGATAAACTCCTTCAGATTATCAACATGAATGGTGCCATCAGGGGAGATCGAAAATTCCTTCGTGGCTTGTGACTTCGCATCCTCTTTCTCCTTCTCCCTTGATGATGAGTCATCTTCATCTTGCACTTTGGATTTCTGTTTGGACATACTAAGGCTATTTTCGCCTATATTTTCCACCATAGCCATTAATTTGACTATTTTGACATTTTGACTTTGCGCATGCACTACTAGCCCTTCGACAATTTTGGCTAGATTTGAAATCTGGTCTTCCACAGTTGTGGTATTGGTCATCATGACGGGCATCACCACAAAGGTAGCCGAATCACTTGGGTTATCAATAGATTCATCATGAGCTCCTTTCTTATTGGGAAGCATCTTGAGGTTTGCTTCTTCAGTCACAACGTTCGCCTTGGCCTTCTCTGTTAACTTCTTGGCCTTACTCCTTGTCAGAGGTGCAGTATACTACATCTCTTGAGTGGTTGAGACATCAGCAACTAAGCCTTCAAGAGAAAAGTTCACCTTCTTGAACTCCATTGAATTTTGAAACTGGTAAGTTGTTGGAAGAAAAGAGATGAGAGGCAGAGATTGTTCCACTGGGCGTGCCAGAAATTTGTAAGCACAAATTTTGTTGCCTAAAATAAAAGACAAAAAAACTTGCACAAATATCAAATTGATTAAATCAAATAATAAGCGGGTTACAATCTCTGAAAATTCTTAAATCAAAGAAATTAATCCCCTGATTCTTTTCTTCGAATAGCTTCAATTGAAGGGCCGAAAAGACTTGTTCTCCAATTGAAAGGATGTTTCGTACAATTTCGGCGTAGAAAACAATTGATTTGATGATGGCGTCAAACACTTGGAACTTCAAGTCTTCAACACCGATAGCAGGAGGATTTGTTCGACTTGATTTGGACTTGGATTTGAGGAAGAAAGCTCTTGAGAAAATTTGACAGAGTTTCTCCGAAAATTAGGGATTTTTCTTATGTCTTTGCCTTGAGGGAAGACTTCTATTTATGGCCAAAACATGTAGGCTAAGTCTTCAAGAAAACCCTCCGAATCTTCCTGCATTTTGGATCACTTGTTACCCAAGAAATCCATTTAACTTGGGCTTAAATAATGGGCCAACCCAAATAGTCCATTGTGAATTAATAAATCAATTAATTCACTCCAACTTAAGCGAACATTATGGATTTAATTTGATTTAATAACCCATATAATATTGGCCCAATTTGCCAGTCCAAAACATAATGGACTTCTATCAAATTTAATTTAATTTAATCAAGATCAATTTAATTTATTTAATCTTGACTAAATAAATTAAATAAATTTTCTTTGTCTACAACGCTAACCAACAATGATTCCAAGATTGAAAATAAACATACTAGCATTTCAACTTCACTTCCTTGAATTAAGATAAATAACCCTTATGTGATCTTTCAATTAACTTCAAGTACTCATAGTATCAAACAAAGAAGAGCCAAGTATACCATAATTTTTCTAATTCAACTCAACTTCTCATTTTTATCCAATTTCACAAGCAAGCAACTCCTATAGTCAATAAAGATGCTAACTAATCTCATGATCAACTTTTTATTTTTCTTAAAAAGGGCTTTATTTTTCCTTTTTCTTCTTCTCTTATTTTTTATATATATCTTTTAAGAGTTAAATACTACTTAAGTTGTAAAAAAAAATGCCTTTTGAAGCGAACATTGACATTTTTATATAAAGATCACCGGTTACTCAACATTTCACATACTCAAGTTGCTGTTCATACTCTTAATTTAAGTATTGTTTTACGTGAGAATCGACATCTGTAGATAAAGACTCCCGATTACTAAGTACAAGAACCATTGGAGTAGAATATATATATTTTTGATATATATATATATATATAAAGAAATAATAAAATTCCCTCTAAGAATAATCATGAGAAAAATATGACACTTATTGACCATATTAATTTCTTAACTTATAAAATCAGATAAAAAAAAGAATTTTCATCGAATATGCAAAATGTAAGCAAAATTTTCTCTACATACTAGATATACTTTCCTATAGATATAAAAATTATAATCACATAATAGTCATTTCCAAATTAAATGAGAAAAGAAGTTTCAAAACCACTTATATTTATTTCAAAAGGATAAGTGACAAAATTTTATTTATTTAGTAGGATTATTATATATATATGTATACGGTTTTGGAAAAATTTTGACAGAATCGCCCTTAAAAGTGGACTAAACCCCCTGCAAGCAACCACAAGAAACAAATTTGAAGCATAAGAAAAATATAACCAACAACAAACACAACTAAAACCACAAGTACCACACATATTTCTCCCCTACACTTAAAATACACATTGTCCCCAATGTGTAGAGAAGGAAAGAAAAGAAAAGAAAAGAAAGAAATACTTCCCAAGGCAATGCCTGAGATCCTTATCAGCCATTAATCACGAGCCACTGCCAAAATACAAGTACCTACCAAATAGAAAACAAAAAAATAAAATGAAGTTAAACAACTTAAGTTCCACAACTTAAGACAATCAGGCAAGCAAATCCAGCAGCAAAAGATAGCATCTGCAGTGTGCCAATTCAGTCACCCCCCTCGGCATCATCGCCATCCTCTGCAGCAGCGCCAAAAACTTGATGGGATTTTTATATCAATGCAAGTTTAAATCTGATTTTATACCCATTGACTGCAAGTGTACCGGCCGAAATCATAATTTAGGATATGTATCGGGTCGATACCACGAGGAGCAAATTAAACAAGTACTAGGCCCTTATTTTTCTCTATTATTTAGACTTACAATAAATCTGAGCAAGAAAATTATAATGCTGCTATTATCTATAAATCTGGTTTAATCAATGTTAAATGCAAACGGAGAAATTTCACTAAAGATTGAATTTAGGGATGTATATTCCACATATGGTATAAACAACACAAATGAATATATTTACCTCTTGTTATTTTTCGTGTTTAACTAGGGATTCATTTCCACTATTACCAAATCTCATTCTCATGATGAAATGGCCTAGAGCAAAATAGTTTTCCCTATTGTCATGGTGAAATACTAGTTCTACTCTGTTTTCTTTCATGAAATGCTGGAAAATTCACTTAAGTGTACATCTATTTTTATGAACATACAACTCAAGCTCAACTCATGTTTTTCCATTGTTACTATCAATTCTCATTGACTAATAACAACTATGAGCATGCTATTGGTGATCAAACAACGACAAGTAATTATAACTGCACAAATAGACAAGTTAATACAAGATATAACAAGTGTAAATCACATTCAATTCATATTATTTAGCCATAAGTTTCATCTACTCCCTAGATAAAGAAAATTAGCTACTCATGAATGAAATAAAAATAAACTCACAAGTTGATTAATGCAAAACATCATCAAGTACAATTACAAGAAAGATAGAAGAAAACTTAGCCAATTAATGGTGAAATCCTCAAATTTCTGCTATGTTCTTGTACAAGATGATTACAAGATGAGTCTCCAATTGTTTCCTCAAGTACTTCTAGCGAGAGAGAAAATGTTACCAAATGAAAAACTCCCTACGTATGGTGTCCAGACCTCTCCCAATATCTCTGTATAAAAACTGCTCAAGTGCTCCATTTTTTCAAGTCAAATTTCACCTTTTGATTTCCAAATCTCAACTTTGTTAGTATTGTCAATAACCAATGTTTTTTACTTGAAAATAAGCCACATTTCTTGCCCTTTTGTTTTCTGAAGCATGTGGATCGAATTCCCTTGCAACTTATGGCTGGAAAGTAGTATGTACAAGAGAAATGGCTGAGCAAATTGCAGCTTTTCGGCTACAAAACGTGACTACACAAAACGTGGCATAAACTCGCGTTTTCAACTTGGCTCTTGCTTCAACTACGATTTTCTCTATGATGAAGGTCGAACTAACTTTTGTGCAAAACACAAAAGTTGTATCCCTTTGAATTAGCTTTACAATGGTTCAAAAATCATCCAAATCGGAGTTTTGTAGCTTGAGATATGGTCGAAATACTATCAGCTGGCCAACCCCCAGTTTCGATTTTCGACCACAGAATGCAGCTTCTGTATTCCAACTTTTTTTTCCAGGAAAACAGTAGAATTGGATTTCAAAATCTTCATAACAATTGTAGTATCTTTCTTAGCTTTAAAATAGTATAAAAATCACCTCCATTCGATAAGTGTAGCTCTAGATATAGTGGAAATACCGAAGAGTGTCAAAACTGTCTTCAATTGCATTTCCTCACTTTGAACGTTTTTCACTTCATTTCTCTTTTAACCACTTGAATTCATCACCAATTATCTATTTTTCACCTCACTTGACATCCTTTGGTGATTGAATCAATAAACCTGCATAAAAATGAAGTTTTTATCACTAAAATTAATAGAAATGTAATAATAGCCACTTTTACCAAACAATGTATATTTTTACCAAAACCTAATTATTTAAGTTATAAAACTAAAAAATCAAACCAAAATCAACTAATAAAATGCACTTAAAATACGTAAAATAAACCCTTATCAAATACCCCAACACTTCAATGATTGCATATCCTCAAGCAATTAAAAACACTAACCAACAATGATTCCAAGATTGAAAATAAACATACGTAGCATTTCAACTGCATTTTCTTGAATCAAGGTAAATAACCCTTATGTAATCTTTCAATTAACTTCAAGTATTCATAGTATCAAACAAAGAAGAGCCACGTATACCATAATTTTACTAATTCAACTCAACTTCTCATTTTTATCCAATTTCACAAGCAAGCAACTCCTATAGTCAATAAAGATGCTAACTAATCTCATGATCAAGTTCTTATTTTTCTTAAAGAGAGCTTTATTTTTCCTTTTTCTTCTTCTCTTATTTTACATATATATCTTTTAAGAGTTAAATATTACTTAAGTTGTGAAAAAAAATGCCTTTTGACGCGAAAATCGACATTTTTAGATGAAGATCACCGATTACTCAACATTTCACATACTCAAGTTGCTATTCATACTCTTAATTTACGTACCGTTTTACGCGAGAGTCGACATTTGCAGATGAAAACTCCCGATTATTAAGTACAAGAACCATTGGAGTAGAATATTTTTTTTGATATATATATAAAAAAATAATAAAATTTCCTCGAAAAATAATCATGAGAAAAGTATGACACTTTTGACCATATTAATTTCTTAACTTATAAAATCAGATAAAAAGAAGAATTTTCATCAAATATGCAAAATGTAGGCTTAATTTTCTCCACTAACTAGATATACTTTCCTATAAATGTAAAAATTATAATCATATAACAGTCATTTCCAAATTTAATGAGAAAAGAAGTTTCAAAACCACATATATTTATTTCAAAAGGATAAGTGACAAAATTTTATTTATTTATTAGGATTATTATATATATATGTATAAGGATTTCAAAAAATTTTGACAGAATCTCCCTTAAAAGTGGACTAAAATCCCTGCCAGCAACTACAAGAAACAAATTTGAACCACAAGAAATATAACCAACATCAAACACAACTAAAACCACAACTACCACACATATTTCTCCCATACACTTAAAATACACATTGTCCTCAATGTGTAGGGAAGGAAAGAAAAGAAAAGAAAAGAAAGAAATACTTCCCAAGGCAATGGTTGAGATCCTTATCAGCCATTAATCACGAACCACTGCCAAAATACAAGTACATACCAAATAGAAAACAGAAAAATAAAATGAAGTTAAACAACTTAAATTTCACAAGTTAAGACAATCAGGCAAGCAAATCCAGCAACAAAAGATGGCATCTGCAATGCGCCAAGTCAGTCATCCCCCTCGGCATCATCGTCATCCTCTGCAATGGCGCCAAAAATTTGACGGAATTTTAATATCAATGCAAGTTTAAATCCAATTTTATACCCGTTGACTGCAAGTGTACGGGCCAAAATCGTAATGTAGGATATGTATCGGGTGGATCCCACGAGGAGCAAATTAAACAAGTACTAGGCCCTTATTTTCTCTATTATTTAGACTTACAATAAATCTGAGCAAAAAAATTATAATGCTGCTATTGTCTACAAATCTAGTTTAATCAATGTTAAATGCAAATGGAGAAATTTCACTAAAGATTGAATCTAGGGATGTAGATTCCACTTATGCCATAAACAATACAAATGAATAGATTTACCTCTTGTTATTTTTCTTGTTTAACCATGGATTCATTTCCAATATTACCAAATCTCATTCTCATGATGAAATGGCCTAGAACAATATAGTTTTCCCTATTTTCATGGTGAAATACTAGTTCTACTCTGTTTTCTTTCATGAAATGCTGGAAAATTCACTTAAGTGTACATCTATTTTCATGAACATACAACTCAAGCTCTACTCACATTTTTCTATTGTTACTATCAATTTTCATTGATTAATAACAACTATGAGCATGCTATTGGTGATCAAACAACGACAAGTAATTACAACTGCACAAATAGACAAGTTAATAAAGATATAACAAGTGTAAATCACATTCCATTCATATTATTTAACCATAAATTTTATCTACTCCCTAGATAAAGAAAATTAGCTACTCATGAATGAAATAAAAATCAAATTCACAAGTTTATTAATGCAAAACATCATAAAGTACAATTACAAGAAAGATAGAAGAAAGTTTAGCCAATTAATGGTGAAGCCCTCACATTTCTGCTATGTTCTTGTACAAGATGATTACAAGATAAGTCTCCAATTGCTTCCTCAAGAACTTCTAACTAGAGAGAAAATGTTACCAGCTGAAAAACTCCCTACGTATGGTGTCCAGACCTCTCCCAATATCTCTGCATAAAAACTGCTCAAGAGCTCCATTTTTCCAAGTCAAATTCCACCTTTTGATTCCCAAATTTCAACTTTATTAGGATAGTCAATAACCAATGTTTTTGACTTGAAAATAAGCCACCTTTCTTGCTCTTTTGTCTTTTGAAGCACGTGCACCGAATTCCCTTGCAACTTATGGCTGGAAATTAGTATGAATACAAGAAAAATGGCTGAGCAAATGGCAACTTTTCGGCTACAAAATGCGACTACACAAAACGCGGCATAAATTCGTGTTTTGTCAACTCGCGTTTTCAACTTGGCCTTGCTTCAACTGCTATTTTCTCTATGATGTAGGTCGAACTAGTTTTTGTGAAAAACACAAATCCTTTGAGTTAGCTTTACAATTCTTCAAGAATCGTCCAAATCGGAGTTTTGTAACCTGAGATATGGTCGAAATACTATCACCTAGTCAAACCCTTGTTTTGATTTTCGACTACAGAGTGCAGCTATTGTGTTCCGACTTTTTGTCCATGGAAACAGCAAAATTGCATTTCGATATCTTCATAACAATCGTAGGTCTTTTTCTTAGCTTTAAAATGGTATAAAAATTACTTCAATCCGATAAGTGTAGATTCAGATATAGACGAAATACCGAAAAGTGTCAAAACTGTCTTGAATTGCATTTTCTCACTTTGATCGTTTTTCACTTCATTTCTCTTTTAACCACTTGAATTCATCACCAAATATCTATTTTTCATCTCACTTGACATATTTTGATGATTGAATCATTAAACCTGCATAAAAATGAAGTTTTATTACTAAAATCAATAGAAATGCAATAATTGCCACTTTTACCAAACAATGTATATTTTTACCAAAATCAATTTATTTTAGTTATAAAACTAAGAAATCAAACTAAAATCAACTAATAAAATGCACCTAAAAATACGTAAAATAAACCCTTATTAAATACCCCCACACTTGAATCATTGCTTGTCCTCAAACAATTAAAAACATTAACCAACAATTATTCCAAGATTGAAAATAAACATACGTAGCATTTCAACTTCACTTCATTGAATCATGGTAAATAACCCTTATGTGATCTTTCAATTAACTTCAAGCACTCAAATTTTCAAACAAAGAAGATCCAAGTATACCATAATTTTACTAATTCAACTCAACTTCTCATTTTTATTCAATTTCACAAGCAAACAACTCCTATAGTCAATAAAAATGCTAACTAATCTCATGATCAACTTCTTATTTTTCTTAAAGAGGGCTTTATTTTCTTTTTTTTTTTCCTTTTGCTTCTTCTCTTATTTTTTATATATATCTTTTAAGAGTTAAATACTACTTAAGTTGTGAAAAAAATGTCTTTTGGTGCGAACATCGACATTTTTAGATGAAAATCATCGGTTACTCAACATTTCACATATTCAAGTTGCAGTTCATACTCTTAATTTAAGTACCGTTTTACGCGAGAGTCGACATTTGTAGATGAAGACTCCCGGTTACTAAGTACAAGAACCATTGGAGTAGAATATATATATATATATATATAAAGAAATAATAAAATTCCCTCTAAGAATAATCATGAGAAAAGTATGACACTTATTGACCATATTAATTTTTTAACTTATAAAATCAGATAAAAAGAAGAATTTTCATCGAATATGCAAAATGTAGGCATAATTTTCTCCACTTACTAGATATACTTTCCTATAGATGTAAAAATTATAATCACATAATAGTCATTTCCAAATTAAATGAGAAAAGAAGTTTCAAAGCTAAATATATTTATTTCAAAAGGATAAGTGACAAAATATTATTTATTTAGTAGAATTATTATATATACATATATATATGTATACGGTTTTGGAAAAATTTTGACAGAATCTCCCTTAAAAGTGGACTAACCCTCCCAGCAACCACAAGAAACAAATTTGAAGCATAAGTGTTATTCTTGGGTTTTGATGATCACAAAGTACTTTGAAATGTTTATCTAACTCTCTTCAAATGTAAGTGTTTTTTGCCTATCAAAGAATCAGGTACGAATATGTCAAGAAATGAAAATCAACCAAAAGGAGAAGCAAAAACAGGACACTCATGTCGGACGTCCGACAGATTCTGTCGGACGATAAAAACTCATAAGGAAGCTCTGTCGCACACTCATAAGGAAGCGTTGGACGTCCGGAAGGATCGGACGCACGCCTCGGACTCACATCAACCGCGTCGGACGTTCGAAAAATTCCAAGAAGACTTGCCAACTCTTTGACGACGATCGGACGCTGATGCTGTCGGACGATAAAAACTCATCGGACGTCCGAACTACAACTTGGCTATTTTCGGACGATAGGTTCGGACGATGATTTGGTCGTCGGACGTCCGACAGCCCCAACGGCTAGCTGACTCTTCATCTTCCTTCTATCCGTTGGAAGCATTAATGAAGCCCATTTTTGGTCCTCTTCAAATACAAACTGTTCTGAACTAAGAAGAGACTTTTGCACACTTTGTTTACAAGATCTCAAGAGATATTTTAGCTAGAAAATAGTCTCCAAAGCTAGATTTGTTCTCCAAGTGGTGTGAATTTCTTGTGAGCATTTCTCTTGTGGTTGAAAGTTTCATTAATATAGCTTTGTTGAGGGTTATCTGAGAGATTGTAAAACTTCTTAGTTTGACTAAGTGAGGCTTAGGGCAAGGAGGAAGTGCTCCCTCCATTGTACATCTAGTTGATCATCTTTCATCAAAGTGAAGTTGCTCAACCTAGTGATTGGTCTTCAAGTTTGAGGAAAGCTTGGTAGACAATCGGTTTGATATTCTATCTTATTTTTTTTGTTTAATAAAATTCTCATTGCTTATCTATACTTGTTTTTCTAATCAACATTGCTCTCTTCTTCTAATCTACTTCGTTGATCATTATTAGAAAAGAAGGTAAATTTTTATTAAAGAAAAAGTGCATAAATTTGATTAAAATTTTAATCAACCTAATTCACCCCCCCTCTTAGGTTGTCTTTGGGCCTTACAATTGGTATCAGAGCTTGGTCTCCTAGAGATTAAGCTCAAGCTGCTTGGAGTAAAGATGACAACCAGTCATGCTATATTTGTTGAGGGGCAATCTGTTACTAGGCCTCCCATGTTTAGTGGCTCCAATTATGTTAGCTGGAAAGAAAGGATGATTATTTTTTTGCAATCTATTGATATTGAGCTATGATTTACTGTGAGTGAAGGACCGCATGAAGCTAACTTTCTTGATGCAGATACAGGTTTGCATCGGCCAAAAACGAGAGCTGAAATGAATGCTCAAGATAGGACTAATCTCACATTGAATGTCAAAGCCATGAATGTTCTTTATAGTGCCTTAGATTCAAATGAATCAATTAGAGTAAAAGGCTGTAAATCGGCCAAAGAAATGTGGGATAAGCTAAGAGAAATCCATGAGGGTGGTGACAACGTGAGAGAACAGAAAAAAACTATCTTGGTCACAAAGTATGAATCATTTAAAATTGAACCTCTTGAGGATATTGACAAAATGTATTGCAGGTTCAATGATTTGATCAAAGATCTCGAGGTGTTGGGCAAAGAGTACACCTTGGGAGAGAAGAACAGGAAAATTCTCAATGCATTAGGCAAAAAATGGGAAAATAAAGTGACTGCAATAGAAGAGGCTAAGGATTTAAATTCTGTGCCTATTGAATCTCTCATTAACTCACTAACCTCTTATGAGTTGAAATTGAAATCTAAAGTGCAGGAGGAAGAGGATGTTAGAGCAAAGAGAAACATTGCTCTAAAGACTACTCAAGGTGAAGATGATCCAGCTCACTTGGATGATGAAGACTCGGATGGTGATGATAATGATCTTGCTCTCATCACAAGAGGCTTCAAGAGAATCTTGAATAAAAGGAAGTTTAGAAGGGGAGGACCTAGCAATCAATTTCAAAATTATTCATCAAATGCAAGGAACAAAGGAAAACAAGAATTCAACAAGAAGCAAGTGGACAAATGCTATGAATGTGGACAGCCTGGACACTATGCAAACGAATGCCCCATGAAGAAAATGAAAGATGGGAAAGCTGATCGAAAGCCAAGATTCAACAACTTCCAGATTATTTGGAATGAATGCAACTCCGAAGGGGAAGTTGAAGAAGAGGAAGAATCAGCTCAAATGGCCTTCATGGCTATTGGAGATAATGAGGTAACTTTCATACACTCTCAATCTGAAAGTGATGATGAAGAAGATGATGATCTTGAATCCTTTGTTGAAAAACTACATAATGCCTTGAAGGAATCTTATGATAAAAACAAGCAACTAAAACAGAAAATTGCTTTTCTCATTCATGTAAATGCAAGTCTTCTTCAACAATATAAACAACTAAGGACTGACAATGAATGTCTTGTAAGAGCCGGAGTTGATGTTCAAAATGAGATTGATAGAAAGACAAGTATTTGTGAAATGCTGAAGGAAAGACATGGTGATTTGAAGAAAAGAATGGACAACTTGGATGAGACTTTAAAAGCAAGAAAGCAAGATTTTCTCAAAAAGAACATGTCATCTACCTTTCTTACTGCTCATCAAAAAACATTAGCACACAACAAAAATGCACATGGTTTCACAACATATAGAAGAAGTGGATTTAGATATGTCAAACTATTACATGTTAAGGATTCTTCCATTATGTGTGGTTTTTGTTGTCAAAAAGGGCATTTGAAAGGAGATTGCTATGTAAAAAGAAATCTGAACAAAGGGATGAGATACATGTGGTTAGTTAGACACAATGCTAACTATTGTGGACCCAAAAATTAAAAAGGGTACCAAACACTTTCTCTTTTCAGGAAAAGGCTCAAACAAGTCTAAATGGTTTATTGATAGTGGCTGCTCAAGGCATATGACCGGTGATCCCTCTTTGTTCATAAAACTAAAATCAAAATCAAGTGGAAAGGTGACATTCGGTGATGATGTGAAAGCTAAGACAATTGGAATAGGTGATGTTGGTAAGGATGGTGAAACTTTTGTTCATAATGTACTCTTAGTTGATAACTTAGGTTATAACTTGCTTAGTGTTAGTCAATTGTGTGATAAAGACTTGAATGTGTTGTTTAAAAAGCATGAATGCATTGTGCTTGATTCCAAATATAATGTTGTGTTCAAAAGTAAGAGGTTTAACGACATATATATTGTGGTTCTTGATAAAATTGATTCATCTAGCTTCAAATGAAGATCCTTGATTGTGGCATAGGAGACTTTGTCATTTTAACATGGATTTACTAAAGGAAATTTCGAAAAAGGAACTGGTTAGAGGCTTGCCAAAAATGTGTTTTGAAAAGGATAAAATTTGTGATGCATGTCAATTTGGAAAGCAAACAAAAGTTTCTTTTAAACCAAAGATGTGTGTATCAACTTCTAAACCTTTAGAACTCTTGCATCTTGACTTATTTGGTCCTACTCAAATCACTAGCTTGGGAGGTAAGAAATACTGCTTTGTGATTGTGGATGATTATTTTAGATATACTTGGGGTGATATTTCTTGCTCATAAGGATGATGCCTTCAAGAATTTCACTTCATTGTTTGCTAAAGTGCAAAATCTGCTTAGTTTAAAAATTGTTAGGATTAGAAGTGATAATGGAACGGAATTCAAGTATTGTGGTTTTCCAGAATTTTGTAATCATAATGGCATAACACATGAGTTTTCTATTGCAAGAACTCCACAACAAAATGGTGTTGTAGAAAGGAAAAATATGACACTACAAGAGGCTGTTAGAACTATGTTAAGTGAATGTAGTTTGCCAAAATACCTTTGGGCTGAAGCGGTAAACACTGCATGTTATGTGATGAATAGAATCCTTTTGAGACCCATTTTGAATAAAACATCTTATGAACTGATTTTTGATAAGAAACCTACGGTTGGATATTTCAAAGTCTTTGGTTGTAAATGTTTTATTTTAAATTTAAAGGAACATCTTGGTAAGTTTGAGAAAAAATCTGATGAAGGAATATTTTTGGGATATTGTGAGAACAAAAAAGGATATAGAGTCTTTAATAGAAGGACTCTTGTGATAGAAGAAGTTATACACATAACATTTGATGAAACTAATGATGATAATTCCAAAAGTTCGTGTGAGGATGATGATGTAGGTGTTCATGAAGGAATGGAAAAGCTAACAATTGGAGATGAAGGAAACTCTAAACCAGCATCAAAGGAAATGGTGGATGAAGCTCATGATGATCAAGAAAAGGAAGATGAAGACAAGAATGATGATTCATTCAAAGACCTTCCCAATGCTTGGAAATTTAGCCAAAATCATCCAAGAGATCTTATAATTAGTGATCCATCCTAGAAGGTAAAGACTCGTTCCTCATCTAGAAAATTGATAGACAATTTTGCTTTAGTTTCTCTTTTTGAACCCAAAACTATCAATGATGCTTTAAAGAATGAAAACTGGATTTTGGCAATGCAAGAGGAAGTTAATCAATTTGAGAGAAATAAGGTTTGGACACTTGTTGATAGACCTCAAAATCAACCTATCATTGGCATGAAGTGGATATTTATAAATAAGTTGGATGATAAAGGTGTTGTTGTAAGAAATAAAGCCAGATTAGTTGCTAAAGGATATGCACAAGAAGAAGGAATTGATTTTGATGAAACATTTACTCCCGTAGCTAGATTAGAATCTATTAGAATGTTTCTTGCTTTTGCTTGCTTCAAAGGTTTCAAATTGTTTCAAATGGATGTTAAAAGTGCCTTTTTAAATGGTTTTATTGATCAAGAAGTATATGTGGATCAACCCCCCGATTTTGAAAATACAAAATTTTCAAGTCATGTGTTTAAACTATCTAAAGCATTATATGGTTTAAAACAGGCTCCAAGAGCTTGGTATGAAAGATTAAGTGGTTTCTTGATTGAAAATGGTTTCAAAAGAGGTATTCTGGACACCACACTTTTTACTAAACAAGTGTTAAATGATCTTCTTATTGTGCAAATATATGTAGATGATATTATTTTTGGTGCTACTAATGAGTATCTATGCAAGGATTTTTCCACCACTATGCAAAGTGAATTTGAAATGAGTATGATGGGAGAATTAAATTTTTTCCTTGGGCTTCAAATACATCAAGCACTTGAGGGAATTTTTATAAATCAAGCAAAATATACCAAGGAATTGCTGAAAATGTTTGGCATGGAGGACTCAAAGCAAGTTGGAACTCCAATGTGCACTTCTACAAAACTTGACAAAGATGAAGAAGGTAATCATGTGGATGAAAAGCACTATAGAGGTATGATCGGAAGCCTACTCTATTTAACCGCAAGTAGACCCAATATTATGTTTGCTATTTGCTTGTGTGCTAGATTTCAATCTTGTCCAAAAGAATCACATTTAAATGCTGTTAAAAGAATTTTTAGGTATTTGAAAGGTACATTAGACTATGGTCTTTGGTATGCTAGATCTTGTGAATTTGCTCTATATGGATATTCGGATGCGAATTTTGGTGGTTGTCGTGTGGACAGAAAAAGTACTAGTGGAACTTGTCACTTTCTTGGTAATTCCTTAGTTTCTTGGTTTAGCAAAAAGCAAAATGCAATCTCTTTGTCTACAATCGAAGCGGAATATATTGCCGCTAGTGCATGTTGTGCTCAACTTTTATGGATGAAGCATACCTTGAATGATTTTGGATTGTTATATGACTGCATGCCTATATTCTGTGATAATACTAGTGCTATAAATTTGACCAAAAATCCTATTCAGCATTCTAGGATAAAACATATAGATATAAAGCACCACTTTATTCGTAATCTTGTTCAAAAAGGTGAAATTTGTGTAAATTATGTTTGTTCTAAAGATCAATTTGCTGATATTTTTACAAAACCTTTGCCATTAGATCAGTTCATTCATCTAAGATCAAAATTAGGAATAATCGAAAAATCATCTTAAAATTTTTCATAGCCTTCGGACGTCCGAAAGAAGATGAACGGATGTCCGATGATGTTCTTCAGCTATTTTCCCAGAATGCACCTGTTCGGACGAAACTGTCGGACGCACGACTTCGTTCGGCCGTCCGACAGTGCAACGGTTCACTTTTTAAAGTAACTTTTCTTCCTCATTTGCTTCAAACTCTTGTTCTTCTATTTCCTCTGTGACAGCCCCACCTTCCTCTAAGGCGAACCAAAAGGGTTAGCGGACGGCCTGCCCAGCTCTCGTCAGGACTAACGGATCAATTACGTCGATCTAATAAGTTCCGGAACAAACCAACGCGTGCAAACAAGTCAAAATCACAAAATGAAAAAAAACGAAAAAACGCGCCGATAATGAACAGTGCCGGACACGTCAGAATCCGGAGTTCAACCAAACATCAATCCAACATATATACACTGAAATCTAACATTTACAACCAAATGGCATGCCACAACAACCATTCATCATGAATATACATATTCGGTTTGCCAATCCAAAAGAAAGTGAACCCAATACACATTAGGGTTTCATTCAAAAGCTATTCAAAAGATACATATACAAAAGCTCAATTTGGCAACCGACAAGTATGAACTTTTCCCCAAAAGTAATCATTTTCCTGTAAGGAAAACAAATGGAACGGAGTGAGCTAAAACTCAGTGAGTTACTACCACAATAGCAACTAAGATCACATAAGCATAACCGTTCAGTTCAAGTATGCAATTAAGAAGTAAATCAAATCAGTGAAAGGATACGGACGGCTCTCAAGAGCCCATTTCCTCGCTTATATTCTTGATCCAACCTCATTGACCCTCCGTCAATGTTAAAAGTACCAAACCGTAGACCTCATTTTACTTCATTCCTTCCACCCAACATACCCCAACCGGGCCCGCACTCCAAGCAGTAACTTTAGGTGATACTCGAGTACACCGGAACCAAGGGTCTCATTACCATAAGATTCCCATTTCAGTCCCCGTGGCTAGTCAATTTTCACGACCAAGCCCTCGCTGGCTCGATTCAAGTGACTACCAACGGGGTCGAGCTCAGTAATACAGTAGGGCCGTTGGATACTCGTCCAACCGACACCCAAACAATATCCCATGAATGGAATCCAATAACTCATATAGCAAGTACAGTAATACAGTGAAACGGTAAACAGTCATTCACAGGAATAAAAGGAATGAGGGCGGTCAAGTACACCCTCACCCTAATCATTTCCAATAGCCAAACAAGCCTTTAAGGCATCACAATCACATATAGCAAAGCCACATTATAAACATCCAAGTGAGTAGTATACTCACCACTCACGTAGGTGAGGTTTCATGCACCGCCGTCCAAAATACGTCGTGCACTAACGTCACGCCCTAGAACACGTAAACAAATACCATGAGACTCGATAACGAGTCAAAAAGCCATGCCAATCACAACCCCAATAGGGTTTCATATGCATATATAAGCATGGTAGCAAACCAGAAAATCAGGAAATGTAACTATATTAGCCCTAACAACAAAACAGTTTTGGCCTCCTTATGCGGTAATGGCACAAAATGCGCTACGCTTATCGGATGAGGGTGTAAGACCCACCATCTCGAAGCTAAAAGACAGGGCTACAACAATGTAGAAGGCCACTCAGTCCAAATCCTAGCACAACTAGGTCAAAAATGCAGAATACCAAACCAAAACCGTAATTGCAGGTTTACAAATCACGCTATGCTGTAATTAGTCCAACTCAGTCTATACAGGTCCAAATGCATTGATTCCAAAGGCATGCGGTAGCCAAGACATCCAGCTACATTTCATCAGAAGACACCAACATCCAAATCCAAAGCAATTCCAGTCAAAACAGACGATTACAAGCGCAGTTCACACATTCTGATCAACCCAGAACAGCAACAGTAAAATCGACATATCTCACTCTACACTACTCCAAATGACCTGAAATTTTACAGGCACCTCAAACACATCAATACCTACAACTTTTATGTTTTAAGCCAAGGCCAATTCGGCCTCTAAGCATGAGATACAAAACCGGACAGAAAAGGGGGTTATGAAACCCTAACTTTTCACATTTCAATCCAAACCCAAAATTGGTTGCAATTATCAATAATTCACACCTACTAGAGTCATTACCCCTCATTACCAACCATCATAAATAACCACAACATCATGATCACATTAAACCAGAAAAAATCTCCAGTAAATTGAAAACTTCACCAATTCATCTCAACCAAGAAATAAACCACAAATATCATCACTTTAGCTTCCACTAGGCACAAATTAAGCATCATTAGGTGTAGGGAAAAGTTCAAGCACCACTTACCTAGTAAACAAGAGAAGAGGAGTTGTAGAACACCTTAGCTTCTCCAAAAACTTCACCAAATCACTCACTAGCACCAAAGGAAGGGATTTTATGGAGTAGAAACTAGTTTATGTGATTGGTTTTGGAAGATTGAGCTAAATGGAAGCTAAAATGTTGAAGAGTTTCTTTCTTCTTTGCTCAAGAGAGGGCCGGCCATCAAGGAGTAATAAATGGTGATTTTTGAGGTAATTTTCAAGATATTTAACCAATTTGGTCAAAAGTCAAAAATCATGAATAGTTGTCACCAAGTCATATCCAATAAAATGGTGACACTTGTCACTCCATTAATGCAATCTTATCTTTTCTTTTTTCTCTCACATCAATCACTTCACATCCTCTACTTATCTCTTAACACCCGATAAATTTCACACAGTATCCGGAATTTAACCTAATTGGCCGAATTTTTCCGAACTTTTCGCACTAGTGGGTCCCACGTCCATTATATACTCTTAATTTTTCAAAAACTCTCCAATACTAGAAAAATCATCTAAAAACTATAATTACTCATAAAATTCACCAGGAAAAATTTCCTAAGCCAGAAAATACAAAAATTATGCCTTTAAATGGGAAAAATCCTAAGAAAATTATTAGGGATTTACGGGTTCTCACACTCTCTCCCCCTTAAAAGAATTTCGTCCTCGAAGTTTCTCACCTTAATTCCCGAAAAGGTTTGGATACTTCTTTCGCATTTCCTCTTCCACTTCCCAGGTAGCTTCCTCTACCCCATGGTTCCTCCATAGCACTTTCACTAGCGGAATCCGCTTGTTTCTGAGCTCCTTGACTTTCCGATCGAGCACTTGGACCGGTTTCTCTTGATAGGCAAGTGATTCGTCTACTTCAATCTCCTCCGGTTGTAAGACATGGGATGGGTCGGGATGATATTTCTTTAACATCGAAACGTGAAACACATCGTGGATTCGAGAGAGACTGGATGGCAGTTCCAATCGATACGCGACCGCTCCCACCCTCTGAAGGATCTTGTAGGGTCCGACGTACCGCGGTTGAAGTTTCTTTCCTTTGCCCGCTGTGATACTTCGTAAGGGTGTGATCTTAAGAAATACGTGATCCCCAACTTCAAACTCCAAGTCTTTTCTTCGATTATCTGCGTAGCTCTTTTGTCGGCTTTGAGCTGTTTGGATTCGTTGCCGTATCAACTTGACCTTCTCTTGAGCCTCTTCCATCCATGGAATAGTTGCTGGGTCTAGTGCTTTCTTTTCGCCAACTTCGTCCCAGTAAATCGGCGACCGACACTTTCGTCCATATAGAACTTCATATGGAGCCATTTGGATCGACGAATGGAAGCTGTTGTTGTACGCAAACTCTACCAAGGTCATATGTTGACCCCAGTTGCCACCAAAATCCAGAATGCAAGTTCGTAGCATGTCCTCGAGAGTTTGAATTGTCCGCTCCGACTGTCCATCCGTCTGAGGGTGATAGGTCGTGCTCAAATTGAGTTTCGTCCCCAGGGTTTCTTGAAACTTCTGCCAAAACCGAGATACAAACCGTGGATCCCGATCGGAGACGATGCTCACAGGAACACCGTGTAGTCTTACTATCTCGTCCATGTACAGTCGAGCCAACTTGTCCATTGAATACTTCATGTTCACCGGCAAGAAATGAGCCGATTTGGTTAATCGATCCACGATCACCCAAACGGCATCATGTCCTCTTTGCGTCCTCGGTAAACCTGAAACGAAGTCCATTGTGATGTTTTCCCACTTCCATTCGGGTATCTCCAAGGGTTGTAACAGACCCGATGGTTTTTGATGCTCTGCTTTCACTTGTTGGCAAATAAGACATTTCTGCACGTACTGAGCGATTTCCCTCTTCATATTGTCCCACCAATAGGTTCCTTTCAGGTCCTGATACATCTTGCTGCTGCCCGGATGGATTGTATACTTAGACCGATGAGCTTCCTCCAGAATCTCTGCTTTCAACGACTCATCCTTTGGTACCACTATTCGGTGTCGATACTTCAAAATGCCCTCAGGACTAAAATTGAAGTCCGTTGTTTCTCCCTTTTCCACTTTCTCTCCCCACTTCCGTACCATCAAATCTTCGCTTTGCGCCTCTTTAATACGTTCCAGCAGAGTGTAGGTTACCCTAACATTGCTAAATATCACCTTATGACTCCCAAGACAGGGTCTCCACTCGTATACGGATTCTAATAAATCCCACTCCTTAATCATCAACCCTACTACTTGCACCTTACGACTCAAGGCATCAGCTACCACATTTGCCTTTCCCGGATGGTAGTTGATTGTGCAGTCGTAGTCTTCCAAAAATTCCATCCACCATCGTTGCCTCATGTTCAATTCCTTCTGGGAGAAGAGGTACCTAAGACTTTTGTGATCCGAATACACTTCGAAGGTCACCCCATATAGGTAATGCCTCCACTTTTTCAGTGCAAAGACAACTGCGGCTAGTTCCAGATCGTGAGTCGGGTAGTTCTGCTCGTGAATCTTTAATTTCCTAGAGGCGAAAGAAATCACATTCCGGTTCTGCATCAATACGCACCCCAATCCTTCTCGCGACGCGTCGGCATACACCGCAAACCCGTCCACTCCATTTGGCAAAACCAGCACTGGAGCCATGGTCAATCTTCTCTTTAGTTCCTGAAAACTTGTTTCGCAACGGGCGTTCCAGATAAATCGACCATGCTTCTTTGTCAGGTCAGTTAAAGGTCCTGCTAATTTGGAGAAATCTTTAATGAACCTTCGGTAGTACCCAGCTAGCCCTAGAAAGCTGCGAATTTCCGTGAGATTTTTTGGCCTCTTCCAGTTTGTCACAGCCTCTACCTTCGCCGGATCCACCGAAATGCCTTCGTGGGAGATTACGTGCCCTAGGAATGCTACTTTCTCCAACCAGAACTCGCATTTACTAAACTTGGCATACAGTTGATGTTCTCGTAGAGCCTGCAACACCACCCTTAAATGCTCCTCATGCTCCTCGCGTGTCTTAGAGTAGACCAAAATGTCATCGATGAACACAACAACAAATCGGTCTAGATAGGGTTTAAAAATCCTATGCATTAGGTCCATAAAGGCGGCGGGAGCATTGGTCAGTCCAAAGGGCATCACGGCGAACTCGTAATGCCCGTATCTTGAGTTGAAAGCAGTTTTCGGAATGTCCTCCTTCCTAATTAACAACTGGTAATATCCTTGTCGGAGGTCCAACTTTGAGAAGACCACTGCTCCTTGCAGCTGGTCAAACAACTCGTCAATGTGGGGCAGTGGATATTTATTCTTGATCGTAACGTTGTTCAAGCCCCGGTAGTCAATACACATCCTCAAGGTTCCGTCCTTTTTCTTCACAAATAGGACAGGAGCTCCCCAAGGAGACCCACTCTCATGAATGAATCCCCGCTCCAAAGGTCTTGTAATTGCAGCTTAAGCTCCTTAAGTTCTGCAGGCGCCATTCGGTAAGGAGTTTTTGAGATAGGTGAGGTTCCAGGTAACAGATCTATTCGGAATTCTATCTCCCTTTCCGGCGGTAAGGCTACTAACTCATCAGGGAATACATCGGGAAATTCCCTTACCACGGCCACGTCTTCCACTTTTAACTTATCCGTAGGGGTGTTAATCAAAAAGGCCAAAAATTCTTGCGCCCTTCTACTTATCAGTTTCCTAGCTCGAATGCCCGAAATTAAAGCAGATGAGGCTAATCTACCCTTTATATCCAACCTTAAGGTTGCCTCGCCAGGAATGCGAAATTCTACTACTTTTGTTTTACAATCCAGTTGGGCGTTATATTTGGCTAGCTAGTCCATACCCAAAATCACATCGTACCCCTTAATGGACAAGCTAATCAGGTCTCCTAAAAATCTCCTTTCACCTACTCATACATCACAATCCCTATAAACCATACTAGTCACCAAACGTTGATTCCCCGTAGGTGTACTAACTTTTAGGTCATATGGTAAACTAGCAGGTTTTATATCGATGCCACACATGAAATCAGGGTTAACAAACGAATGAGTGGCACCAGGATCAATTAAAACTTTGGCGAAGTGGTGGAAAATAGGGATCGTACCTTCTACGACCTCCAAAGACTCTGGGACCTGATGGGGCTCTATAGAGTACACCCTAGCTGGCACTTTAGGTTTGGACCCATCTCCCTTGGCTGGTCCAGCATTGGTCCTCGGCAGTGGTTAGCTTCCCTTTCCATCTTGTTTCAGAACTGGGCAAGTGGCCAATTGGTGGTCGGCGCTTCCATATCGCAGACATTTACCCTGTTTCCTCCAGCAGTTATCTTCGTTGTGGTTTGACTTCCCGCAATGCCCGCAGGAACCGCGAGGTGCTGAAGCCGAGCCACTCTGAGCGTTTCCCCTCGGTTCTCGCCCAACTTGGCCACCCCTAAATGGAGTCCCTCTACCTGCACCAGATTGTCGACCACCTCCCGTTCCGCGTCCAAATTTAGAGGGAGTGCTCTTCTCACCCTGTCCAGAACTACTCCCAGGAAAGCCACTCTTCTTCGCCTGGAAGTTCCGGACCTGCAACCGTGCACTTTCAACTCGTTGGGCCTTTTCTACAGCCTCGCTAAACGCAGTGATTTGAGCCGCCGCGAGGTCTTTCTGAATTTCAACATTCAAACCCTGAATAAAGCGCCGAATCCGTCGTTGTTCAGTCATGATTAACTCAGGCGCAAACTTGGACAGGCGGGTGAATTGACTCTCATATTCCGCCACAGTTTGAGCCCCTTGGCGGAGCCTAATAAACTCGTCCTCCTTCCTCTCCTGGACTAGAGGAGGGAAGAACTTCGCATTAAACTCTCGAATAAAGTTCACCCAAGTCCTGGGCGTCTGCTCCCGTTCCCATTTCTGTCGGATCACGTTCCACCAGGAACGGGCCGCCCCCTCAAGTTGAAATACGGTAAAAGTCACCTGCCGTTCATCAGGGTAGTGTAGGGCTGCAAATATGTCAACCATCTTTTCAAGCCACCTCTCAGCAACGTCCGGGTCGGGTCCCCCAACAAACTTCGGTGGAGCAAACTTTTGAAAACGTTCGAGAGCTCTATCTTCGCTCTCGATATGATAGCCAGGGTTTCCAGGATTAGGGTTTGGGTTCTGGGCTTGTTGCTGCACTACTTGTGCTAGCAGGTTTGTCATTTGCTGCATAGCAGCAGCTATTTGCACATTAGGGTAGGCTTGTGGTTCAAGATCGGGTCCAGTCGAGGTTTCCCCCGTACCCCTAACCGGTGTGGGTTGTCTAGTTCCGCGTCCACGTCCCCGACCACTCCGAGTACCTTCCATAAGTTTTACTTGGTCTAGGCAAGAGTACTAAACCAAAGTAGTAACAAGGCATGTAAGTAATACGCAAAACTTTCACAATAACACATATTTATACATTGCAAACATGATCACAAACATATATACAAGCCAAGCAAGATCAAGCCACACACATATATACAATCAGTCGAGTCAAGTACGGCCAAGGCACGTACAAACATAAACGATCCCCCCGAGGATTCGCCTATCAAAAGAGATTTACACATAGCTAATCCAACAACCAAAACGATTAGCTAAGGCTCTATCCCTATCCCTATGTACATACAAAACCACCAAACTATCCCAAAAGAAGCCTAGAAGTCAAGGCCTAGTCAGTTGCCGGGGTCTGGGACCCAGGCGAAGGGGTAGACTCCTCCCCAACCTCGGCCCCCGCACACGAGGCCTCATCACTATCCTCCTCGAGCCCGTCATCACATAGGTTAAGGATCGCCTCAGCGCGACCCCTGACTTTACGAGCTCGCTTGAGATCGCGCTCTCGTGCCTCCCTCAGTTGGTTGCATAGGTCATCAACTCTGTCCTCGACCTCGAGCACGTCGTATTCTAGCTCTTTAATACGTGCAGGTTGCTTCTCGTTGGTCGCCCTATCTTGGATCGCCTCGACCTCAAGTCGAGCATTCTCTCTAGCCAACACCTTACGCTCCTTGTCCAGAGCAAACACGAGAGCGTTCGGATAGGCATACTTTTCTTTACACGCGCACCGTCGAAGACGGTTAGACGGAATCCAACGAATAACGGCCCCTCCTGGCCGTATCTGATATGGGATCACGGGGAGTGCTCTGCGAGGTCTCACTCCCGAAGGACTAGCACTAGGGTCACACTGTCCGGCCATCCAACACCACAAGAACAATTAACCATAAATATAAGCTTACGGCCATAAAAAACAAATTCTCAAATCAAGCAGTCCTATAACACCCAGGCTAATTCAAACCTAGGCTTTGATACCACCTGTGACAGCCGCACCTTCCCCTAAGGCGAACCAAAAGGGTTAGCGGACTGCCTGCCCAGCTCTCGCCAGGACTAACGGATCAGTTACGTCGATCTAATAAGTTCCGGAACAAACCAACGCGTGCAAACAAGTCAAAATCACAAAATGAAAAAAAACGAAAAAACGCGCCGATAATGAACAGTGCCGGACACGTCAGAATCCGGAGTTCAACCAAACATCAATCCAACATATATACACTGAAATCTAACATTTACAACCAAATGGCATGCCACAACAACCATTCATCATGAATATACATATTCGGTTTGCCAATCCAAAAGAAAGTGAACCCAATACACATTAGGGTTTCATTCAAAAGCTATTCAAAAGATACATATACAAAAGCTCAATTTGGCAACCGACAAGTATGAACTTTTCCCCAAAAGTGATCATTTTCCTGTAAGAAAAACAAATGGAACGGAGTGAGCTAAAGCTCAGTGAGTTACTACCACAATAGCAACTAAGATCACATAAGCATAACCGTTCAGTTCAAGTATGCAATTAAGAAGTAAATCAAATCAGTGAAAGGATACGGACGGCTCTCAAGAGCCCATTTCCTCGCTTATATTCTTGATCCAACCTCATTGACCCTCCGTCAATGTTAAAAGTACCAAACCGTAGACCTCATTTTACTTCATTCCTTCCACCCAACATACCCCAACCGGGCCCGCACTCCAAGCAGTAACTTTAGGTGATACTCGAGTACACCGGAACCAAGGGTCTCATTACCATAAGATTCCCATTTCAGTCCCCGTGGCTAGTCAATTTTCACGACCAAGCCCTCGCTGGCTCGATTCAAGTGACTACCAACGGGGTCGAGCTCAGTAATACAGTAGGGCCGTTGGATACTCGTCCAACCGACACCCAAACAATATCCCATGAATGGAATCCAATAACTCATATAGCAAGTACAGTAATACAGTGAAACGGTAAACAGTCATTCACAGGAATAAAAGGAATGAGTGCGGTCAAGTACACCCTCACCCTAATCATTTCCAATAGCCAAACAAGCCTTTAAGGCATCACAATCACATATAGCAAAGCCACATTATAAACATCCAAGTGAGTAGTATACTCACCACTCACGTAGGTGAGGTTTCATGCACCGCCGTCCAAAATACGTCGTGCACTAACGTCACGCCCTAGAACACGTAAACAAATACCATGAGACTCGATAACGAGTCATAAAGCCATGCCAATCACAACCCCAATAGGGTTTCATATGCATATATAAGCATGGTAGCAAACCAGAAAATCAGGAAATGTAACTATATTAGCCCTAACAACAAAACAGTTTTGGCCTCCTTATGCGGTAATGGCACAAAATGCGCTACGCTTATCGGATGAGGGTGTAAGACCCACCATCTCGAAGCTAAAAGACAGGGCTACAACAATGTAGAAGGCCACTCAGTCCAAATCCTAGCACAACTAGGTCAAAAATGCAGAATACCAAACCAAAACCGTAATTGCAGGTTTACAAATCACACTATGCTGTAATTAGTCCAACTCAGTCTATACAGGTCCAAATGCATTGATTCCAAAGGCATGTGGTAGCCAAGACATCCAGATACATTTCATCAGAAGACACCAACATCCAAATCCAAAGCAATTCCAGTCAAAACAGACGATTACAAGCGCAGTTCACACATTCTGATCAACCCAGAATAGCAACAGTAAAATCGACATATCTCAGTCTACACTACTCCAAATGACCTGAAATTTTACAGGCACCTCAAACACATCAATACCTACAACTTTTATGTTTTAAGCCAAGGCCAATTCGGCCTCTAAACATGAGATACAAAACCGGACAGAAAAGGGGGTTATGAAACCCTAACTTTTCACATTTCAATCCAAACCCAAAATTGGTTGCAATTATCAATAATTCACACCTACTAGAGTCATTACCCCTCATTACCAACCATCATAAATAACCACAATATCATGATCACATTAAACCAGAAAAAATCTCCAGTAAATTGAAAACTTCACCAATTCATCTCAACCAAGAAATAAACCACAAATATCATCACTTTAGCTTCCACTAGGCACAAATTAAGCATCATTAGGTGTAGGGAAAAGTTCAAGCACCACTTACCTAGTAAACAAGAGAAGAGGAGTTGTAGAACACCTTAGCTTCTCCAAAAACTTCACCAAATCACTCACTAGCACCAAAGGAAGGGATTTTATGGAGTAGAAACTAGTTTATATGATTGGTTTTGGAAGATTGAGCTAAATGGAAGCTAAAATGTTGAAGAGTTTCTTTCTTCTTTGCTCAAGAGAGGGCCGGCCATCAAGGAGTAATAAATGGTGATTTTTGAGGTAATTTTCAAGATATTTAACCAATTTGGTCAAAAGTCAAAAACCATGAATAGTTGTCACCAAATCATATCCAATAAAATGGTGACACTTGTCACTCCATTAATGCAATCTTATCTTTTCTTTTTTCTCTCACATCAATCACTTCACATCCTCTACTTATCTCTTAACACCCGATAAATTTCACACAGTATCCGGAATTTAACCTAATTCGCCGAATTTTTCCGAACTTTTCGCACTAGTGGGTCCCACGTCCATTATATACTCTTAATTTTTCAAAAACTCTCCAATACTAGAAAAATCATCTAAAAACTATAATTACTCATAAAATTCACCAGGAAAAATTTCCTAAGCCAGAAAATACAAAATTTATGCCTTTAAATGGGAAAAATCCTAAGAAAATTATTAGGGATTTACGGGTTCTCACATCCTCTCGGACGAAAACTCTCTCGTCTCTCACTCTCAAATTCATACCGTTCTGAAGCTCTCATTCCCAAATTGACTCAACCAAAACTTTTCCTGATCGATTGCGATTCGTTTCTCCTGATCATTTCACCGAATCGCATAACATTTCGCAAATTCCCAAATTTCCCTCAAAACCCTATTTTCTCATAACCGCTCTGTCCAATCTTCCTCAAGGCCTTTTTGTCCCAAAATTTCTGTGTGATTCACTTCCATACTACTGTGTGTATCATTTGCATCCTTCATTCCACACATTTCGCACAATGGTGAATCTAAGAGGAGGGAAGGTCACTGCCGGACGCAAGCATCCACTCAGGGATGAGAATGATGATGTTCCTACGGTCAAACGATCATCCAAACGCGTCAAGAGGGGAGCTGTAAAGGGTCAAATGTCACAGCCTACACCACAACCCACCCCTCAGCCTGAATCTGGACAGGGAATCTCATCTCAACCGCCTCCAAAATCAACCACAGTCCCTACATTCTTTGATGATGCTGCAAAAGACAAACACTCCTGGATATCCCAGAAAGGTGTCATCCCTCAACGCACTGTAAATTCTTCTGAATTTCGCCAAATAGGCTTAGAATCCATTCTGAGTCTGTTTGCTTTCCAGAAATGGTCACATCTCATTTCTATGCCCAATGTTTATTACCCTGAAATGCTGTATCAATTCTTTGCTAATCTTAGGAAAGGCACTGATCACACTGAAATTATGTCCAGAGTAAATGGGGTAGACTTAGTATTTGATCCTGAAACTGTGAATGCCATCTTAAATACTACCATTGAACGTGGATGCAAGAGTAAAATTATAAATTTCTTTTTCTATGAAGAGCACCCTACTGCTAATAATCATTTTGATGGGGCTAAGATGTTGACTTATTTCAAAAGAAGTTTTTCTTCCCCTGCTGATGCTAAACTGAATGATCTTGCCCCTGTGAATCTAATTGCCTTCTCAGTCATTTCAAACCTGCTTGTGCCTACTGATGGCCATAGAACAGATGCAAACAAAATGGAGTTGTATCTCTTTTACTGTTTTCGAGAAAAAATTCGTATTGATTTTGGTTTTGTCATGTGCAAGTTTTTACTTCGCTATGCCACTGATTCTCGCAGAAAATTATCTTATGAAAAATTTTTTCAAAAGATTTTTGAGTTTTACAAAGTACCAATTCTAGGTGTTTGTCCCAAAGAAGCATCTTCTTATGCCTTTACCAAAGAATATTTTGAAAGGAAAAATCTTGTCTTTAAGGATAATCTATGGGCTTATAAGGGGGCATCATCTAGTGAACCTAGGTCTAAGGCTGCACATGATCCACTACACAATCCTTCATCTGTTGCACTCACTCCCATTCATCCTAGGAAGTCTGCCACTAAGACATCTTCCTCCTCCAATGATGAAGTGATTGAGCTCCTTCGAGAACTCAAACAACATGTTCTTCTTCTGGAACGTGGTCTAATGCTCACCATGTCCTCTGAGCAACAAACAGCCTACCTAGACAAAAAGAACCTTCTTTTTCCCCCACCTGTGGTTGAGGAAGTTTCCCATAGCAAAGAGCCACGCCCCACTGATCCAAATTCATCAATTCCAGACCCGAGCTCATCAACTCCCGTGACTCCTCATGGCCCTTCCACATCAGATAAAGGCAAGGCACCAGTTGAAGAAGTTGCTGAAGATGATGAAGAAACTGAAGAGGAGGACCTCTCCCAATATCAGCTCTCTCAAAGGACACTTGGATCCACCTAGTTCACCATTTAGGATCACATAGGGTCATTTGCATTTTGTTTGTCTATTTCATGTGTTTCTAGTAGTTGTGGTGTTCAACAATGGATATGTAAATGTAATACTTATGTTTATGTTGTGATCGTTTAGTACTTTTTGATGGATAATTATGGCTGTAATGGTTATGAATATGTGGATGGATGTTTAAGTATTTTGAATGATGAATGTGTGGATGTGATGAATGTTTTTGTTATTGATTCTCCGTGATATATGTGATTGATTGGCCTTTTGTGATGACAAAAAGGGGGAGAGGACTGGATTGGATTGATTGATGATTTAATTGAAATTGAATTGGCTGATGGATTGAATTGGTAAAATGTTGGATGTTGGCTGCTTAATTGTTACGTTTTTGGATAATTGATTAATTCGGTTGGGTAGCCAAGTAAGGGGGAGTTTTTCAAATTTTTGTTCTATGATCCAATAAGTAAGGGGGAGTTTTTCAAACTTTTGCTCAATGATCCAATAAGTAAGGGGGAGATTTTGTCAATTGAGAAAGGGGGTGCTTATATTGCAATCATCAAATTTCATTTCAAATCAGTGTTTTGTCATCATCAAAAAGGGGGAGAATGTTATTCTTGGTTTTGATGATCACAAAGTACTTTGAAATGCTTATCTAACTCTCTTCAAATGTAAGTATTTTTTGCCTATCAAAGAATCAGGTACGAATATGTCAAGAAATGAAAATCAACCAAAAGAAGAATAAAAAATAGGACACTCATGTTGGACGTCCGACAGATTCTGTCGGACGATAAAAACTCATAAGGAAGCTCTGTCGCACGCTCATAAGGAAGCGTTGGACGTCCGGAAGGATCGGACGCACGCCTCGGACTCACATCAACCGCGTCGGACGTCCGAGACTTTTGCACACTTTGTTTACAAGATCTCAAGAGATATTTTAGCTAAAAAATAGTCTTCAAAGCTAGATTTGTTCTCCAAGTGGTGTGAATTTCTTGTGAGCATTTCTCTTATGGTTGAAAGTTTCATTAGTGTAGCTTTGTTGAGGGTTATCTGAGTGATTGTAAAACTTCTTAGCTTGAACAAGTGAGGCTTAGGGCAAGGAGGAAGTGCTCCCTCCATTGTACATCTAGTTGATCATCTTTCATCAAAGTGAAGTTGCTCAACCTAGTGATTGGTCTTCAAGTTTGAGAAAAGCTTGGTAGACAATCGGTTTGATATTCTATCTTATTCTTTTTGTTTAATAAAATTCTCATTGCTTATCTATACTTGTTTTTCTAATCAACATTGCTCTCTTCTTCTAATCTACTTGGTTGATCATTACTAGAAAAGAAAGTAAATTTTTATTAAAGAAAAAGTGCATAAATTTGATTAAGATTTTAATCAACCTAATTCACCCCCCCTCTTAGGTTGTCTTTGGGCCTTACAATAAGAAATATAACCAACATCAAACACAACTAAAACCACAATTACCACACATATTTCTCCCCTATACTTAAAATACACATTGTCCTCAATGTGTAGCGAAGGAAAGAAAAGAAAAAAAAAGAAAGAAATACTTCCCAAGGCAATGGCTGAGATCCTTATCAGCCATTAATCACGAACCACTGCCAAAATATAAGTACCTACCAAATACAAAGCTGAAAAATAAAATGAAGTTAAACAACTTAAATTTCACAAGTTAAGACAATCAGGCAAGCAAATCCAGCAACAAAAGATAGCATCTGCAATGCGCCAATTCAGTCATCACCCTCGGCATCATCGTCATCCTCTACAACGGCGCCAAAAACTTGACGGAATTTTTATATCAATGCAAGTTTAAATCCGATTTTATACCCGTTGACTACAAGTGTAGAAGCCAAAATCGTAATTTAGAATATGTATCGGGTCGATACCACGAGAAGCAAATTAAACAAATACTAGGCTCTTATTTTTTTCTATTATTTAGACTTACAATAAATCTGAGCAAAAAAATTATAATGTTGCTATTATCTACAAATTTGGTTTAATCAATTTTAAATGCAAATGGAGAAATTTCATTAAAGATTGAATCTAGGGATGTAGATTCCACTTATGACATAAACAACACAAATGAATAGATTTACCTCTTGTTATTTTTCTTGTTTAATCAGGGATTCATTTCCAATATTACCAAATCTCATTCTCATGATGAAATGGCCTAGAGCAAAATAGTTTTCCCCATTTTCGTGGTGAAATACTAGTTCAACTCTGTTTTCCTTCATGAAATGCTGGAAAATCCACTTAAGTGTACATTTATTTTCATGAACATACAACTCAAGCTCTAATCATGTTTTTCCATTATTACTATCAATTCTCATCGACTAATAACAACTATGAACATGTTATTGGTGATCAAACAACGACAAGTAATTACAACCACACAAATAAACAAGTTAATACAAGATATAACAAGTGTAAATCACATTCAATTCATATTATTTAGCCATAAGTTTCATCTACTCCCTAAATAAAGAAAATTAACTACTCATGAATGAAATGAAAATCAAATTCACAAGTTTATTAATGCAAAACATCATAAAGTACAATTACAAGAAAGATAAAAGAAAGCTTAGTCAATTAATGGTGAAGCTCTCAAATTTCTGCTATGTTCTTGTACAAGATAATTACAAGATAAGTCTCCAATTGCTTCCTCAAGAATTTCTAGCTAGAGAGAAAACATTACCAAATGAAAAACTCCCTATGTAGAGTGTCCAGACCTCTGCCAATGTCTCTGTATAAAAACTGCTCAAGAGTTCCATTTTTTCAAGTCAAATTCCACCTTTTGATTTCCAAATCTCAACTTTGTTAGTATTGTCAATAACCAATGTTTTTTACTTGAAAATAAGCCACCGTTGTTACCCTTTTGTCTTCCGAAGCATGTGGATCGAATTCCCTTGCAACTTATGGTTGGAAAGTAGTATAAATACAAGAGAAATGACTGAGCAAATTGCAGCTTTTTGGCTACAAAACGCGACTACAAAAAACGTGGCATAAACTCGCGTTTTCAACTTGGCCTTGGTTCAACTGCGATTTTCTCTATGATGAAGGTCGAACTAACTTTTGCGCAAAATACAAAAGTTGTAACCCTTTGATTTAGCTTTACAATGTTTCAAGAATAACCCAAATCGGAGTTTTGTAGCCTGAGATATGGTCAAAATACTATCAGTTGGTCAAATCCCTGTTTCGATTTTCGACCACAGATTGTAGCTTCTGTATTCCAACTTTTTTTTTCCATGAAAACAGCAGAATTCGATTTCGATATCTTCATAACAATTGTAGTATCTTTCTTAGCTTTAAAATGGTATAAAGATCACCTCAATCCGATAAGTGTAGCTCCAGATATAGTCGAAATACCGAAAAGTGTCAAAACTGTCTTGAATTTCATTTCCTCACTTTAAACGTTTTTCACTTCATTTCTCTTTTAACCACTTGAATTCATAACCAATTATCTATTTTTCACCTCACTTGACATCCTTTGGTGATTGAATCACTAAACCTGCATAAAAATGAAGTTTTTATCACTAAAATCAATAGAAATGTAATAATGGCCACTTTTACCAAACAATGTATATTTTTACCAAAACCTATTTATTTAAGTTATAAACTAAATAATAAAACCAAAATCAACTAATAAAATGCGCTTAAAAATACGTAAAATAAACTCTTATCAAATACCCCCACAATTGAATGATTGCTTATCCTCAAGCAATTAAAAACACTAACCAACAATGATTCCAAGATTGAAAATAAACATACATAATATTTCAACTTCATTTCCTTGAATCAAGGTAAATAACCCTTATATGATCTTTCAATTAGCTTCAAGTACTCATAGTATCAAACAAAGAATACCCAAGTATACCATAATTTTACTAATTCAACTCAACTTCTCATTTTTATCTAATTTCACAGCCAAGCAACTCCTATAGTCAATAAAGATGCTAACTAATCTCATGATCAACTTCTTATTTTTCTTAAAGAGGGCTTTATTTTCTCTTTTTTTTTCTTTTTCTTCTTCTCTTTTTCTTTTATATATGTCTTTTAAGAGTTAAATACTACTTAAGTTGTGAAAAAAAATGCCTTTTGACGCGAAAATCGATATTTTTAGATGAAAATCACCGATTACTCAACATTTCACATACTCAAGTTGCTGTTCATACTTTTAATTTAAGAATCGTTTTACGCGAGAGTCGACATTTGCAGATGAAGACTCCCGATTACTAAGTACAAGAACCATTGGAGTAGAATATTTTTTTTTGATATATACATAAAGAAATAATAAAATTTCCTCTAAGAATAATCATGAGAAAAGTATGACACTTTTGACCATATTAATTTCTCAACTTATAAAATCAGATAAAAAGAAGAATTTTCATCGAATATGCAAAATGTAGGCATAATTTTCTCCACTTACCAGATATACTTTCCTATAGATGTAAAAATTATAATTACATAATAGTCATTTCCAAATTAAATGAGAAAAGAAGTTTCAAAACCACATATATTTATTTCAAAAGGATAAGTGACAAAATTTTATTTATTTATTAGAATTATTATATATACATGTATAAGGTCTTGAAAAAATTTTGACAGAATCTCCCTTAAAAGTGGACTAAAATCCTGCCAGCAACCACAAGAAATAAATTTGAAACACAAGAAATATAACCAACATCAAACACAACGAAAATCACAACTACCACACATATTTCTCCCCTACACTTAAAATACACATTGTCGTCAATGTGTAGAGAAGGAAAGAAAACAAAAGAAAAGAAAGAAATACTTCCTAAAACAATGGTTGAGATCTTTATCAGCCATTAATCACGAATCACTGCCAAAATACAAGTACCTACCAAATACAAAACAGAAAAATAAAATGAACTTAAACAACTTAATTTCCACAAGTTAAGACAATCAGGCAAGCAAATCCAGCAACAAAAGATAGCATCTGCAGTGCGCCAAGTCAATCATCCCCCTCAGCATCATCGTCATCCTCTATAACGGCGCCAAAAAACTTGACGGAATTTTTATATCAATGCAAGTTTAAATCCAATTTTATACCCGTTGACTGCAAGTGTACGGGCCAAAATCGTAATGTAGGGTATGTATCGGGTCGATCCCACGAGAAGCAAATTAAACAAGTACTAGGCCCTTATTTTTCTCTATTATTTAGATTTACAATAAATCTGAGCAAGAAAATTATAATGCTGCTATTGTCTACGAATCTGGTTTAATCAATGTTAAATGCAAATGGAGAAATTTCACTAAAGATTGAATTTAGGGATGTAGATTCCACTTATGGCATAAACAACACAAATGAATAGATTTACCTCTTGTTATTTTTCTTGTTTAACCAGGGATTCATTTCCAATATTACCAAATCTCATTCTCATGATGAAATGGTTTAGAGCAATATAGTTTTCCCTATTTTTATGATGAAATACTAGTTCTACCCTGTTTTCCTTCATGGAATGTTGAAAAATCCACTTAAATGTATATCTATTTTCATAAACATACAACTCAAACTCTACTCATGTTTTACCATTGTTACCATCAATTCTCATTGACTAATAACAATTATGAACATGTTATTGGTGATCAAACAACGACGAGTAATTACAACTGCACAAATAGACAAGTTAATAAAGATATAACAAGTCTAAATCACATTCAATTCATATTATTTAGGCATAAATTTCATCTACTCCCTAGATAAAGAAAATTAGCTACACATGAATGAAATAAAATTCAAACTCACAAGTTTATTAATGCAAAACATCATAAAGTACAATTACAAGAAAGATTAGAGAAAGTTTAGCCAATTAATGGTGAATCCCTCAAATTTCTGCTATGTTCTTGTACAAGATGAGTCTCCAATTGCTTCCTCAAGAACTTCTAGCTAGAGAGAAAATGTTACCAGATGAAAAACTCCCTATGTATGGTGTACAGACCTCTCCCAATGTCTCTGCATAAAAACTGCTCAAGATCTCCATTTTTCCAAGTCAAATTTCACCTTTTGATTCCCAAATCTCAACTTTGTTAGGATAGTCAATAACCAATGTTTTTTATTTGAAAATAAGCCACATTTCTTGCCCTTTTGTCTTCTGAAGCATGTGCACCGAATTTCCTTGCAACTTATAGCTGGAAAGTAGTATGAATACAAGAGAAATAGCTGAGCAAATTGCAGCTTTTCCGCTACAAAACGCGGCATAAACTCACGTTTTGTCAACTTTTTCTATGATGAAAGCCGAACTAGCTTTTGAGCAAAACACAAAAGTTGTAGCCCTTTGAGTTAGCTTTACAATGCTTCAAGAATCATCCAAATCGGAGTTTGATAGCCTGAGATATGGTCGAAATGCTATCACCTGATCAAACCCCTATTTCGATTTTCGACCACAGAATGAAGCTTCTATATTCCGACTTTTTGTCCATGAAAACAGCAGAATTGGATTTCTATGTCTTCATAACAATTGTAGGTCTCTTTCTTAACTGTAAAATGATATGAAGATCATCTCAATCCGAAAAGTGTAGCTCCAGATATAATCGAAATACCGAAAAGTGTCAAAACTGTCTTGAATTGCATTTCCTATAATCTCGAATTTTTGATGATAAATGATGATGTTTTTGACTTCATTGATGCTTATTAAGGTTATTTATACATGATTACATGTTCAAATATAGCTACTTGATTATTAATAGTTTTTATTTTTTTTAATTGCTATATTTGAACTAAAATTAGGAAGTTGGATTAAAATGTTTTTAAGCCATTGGTTATCAATGATTATGGTTAATAATGGTTAGTTGATGATGTTTTAGCATGTGCATTGTGTATAGTGAGTAATTTGGTTGATTTTGTGAGTTAATTAGTTTAATTTTTGCCTAATCATGGTTATAGCTAATTGCACATTATTATTATTAATTAAATATTGCTATAATCATGATTGATGCTATTTTCATTGATTGAATTATAATTGATACATATCTTGTTTAAGTTGGTGATTTTGGACAATTTTAAGCAGAAAATATGTCTATTTTTGTATGATCATTGAATGATTATAACTTGAGGAAATGTATTTGAGATTAATTCTAGATTTTTGTTGACAAATTATGAGTTGTAATACATGTGATTAATTGAAAATTTTTTTTAAGTACTATGCCAAGGGGAAGAAGAGTGATACCTTCATCCTCTAGTAATGATGAGAGAGAGGTGAATGAAGAAATGGATGTGACTGAGGAGGAAGCGTCACCTTCTCCTCCACCAGTTAGCCGACAACCTGGTGAGGGCACCTCTCGTGCATCGGGAAAATCGGTATTTGACAGTGCTAGGTTCAACAATCACAGGAATCAAGAATGGCATGAGGAGCATGCTAATTTGGAGTTTTTGTTTGAGATGCACGTGAGTCCACCAGTTGAGATGATATACAACATCTCGGAAGCTTTTACTCAGCTTGGATGGGCTTCGATTTTCACCCTATGAAACCATTACTACCCCGACTTGGTGCGAGAATTTTACGTCAACATTGAAAGTAAGGCGCGCCATAGTGGAGAAATGGTTGAATCCTGAATGCGTGGAAGACGAATCGTCTTGTCACGTCAAGATTTAACCGCTATTTTGGGATGTATAGATGACGGGCGTCCAGTAGATTTGAAGAAAAAGTTTATTCCCCCAAATAGGAAGTGAGATCCCTCGTTGGCCATGGCTAGGTTTGGTCTCGAGTACCAACTTTTTCGCTCTACAAGGAAGGAGACCATAGTGGCAAATGTCTTTGAACCTCGTCATCGTCTTATCATCTATATGATGGCTCACAATATAATTTCTAAGAAGACAGGGCACACGGAGGTTCGCAAGAGTGATATCTACTTCTTGGATTACATGTTCCATAATCGGACATCTCCACATGCTCGCATTTCACTGCCTAACATCATCATTAGCCACATTCGGTCCACGACGAGGCGTAAGACAAATTCTTTCAAATTATCATTTCCTCGTCTACTTACCTTGATCTTCCCGCGTTTTAAGCTTCGCTTGGAAGGCATACGGTGGGAGTATGTTCCACCCAGAGCTAAATTATGTATCACTACTCTCCACCGGCTTGGTATTGGCACGGGGGATGTTCCACGCTCTGTTCAATAGCGGAGACAGAAGGCTAGACATGGTCGCGATGAAGATGGGCCATCTACTGCAGCACCACCACCTCCTCCGTCACAAACTAATTGGCAGTGACTTTTTAACCATATGGACGACTTTGCATACCAGTTTGCAGACATTAGGAATCGTCTAAGCCGAACTGAAGATCATTTGGGCATTCATCCACCGCCCTCGTGATGCAGAGGATGACGATGATGCCGAGGGAGATGACTGACTTGGCGCACTGCAGATGCTATCTTTTGTTGCTGGATTTGCTTGCCTGATTGTCTTAACTTGTGCAACTTAAGTTGTTTAACTTCATTTTATTTTTCTGTTTTCTATTTGGTAGGTACTTGTATTTTGGTAGTGATTCATGATTAATGGCTGATAAGGATCTCAGTCATTGCCTTGGAAAGTATTTCTTTCTTTTCTTTTCTTTTCTTTCCTTCCCTACACATTGAGGACAATGTATATTTTAAGTGTAGGGGAGAAATATATGTGGTACTTGTGGTTTTAGTTGTATTTGATGTTGGTTATATTTCTTGTGCTTCAAATTTGTTTCTTGTGGTTGCTGGCAGGGATTTTAGTCCACTTTTAAGGAAAACTCTGTCAAAATTTTTCCAAAATCTTATACATATACATATATATATATAATAATCCTAAAAAATAAATAAAATTTTGTCACTTATCCTTTTGAAATAAATATATGTGGTTTTGAAACTTTTTTTTTCATTTAATTTGGAAATGACTATTATGTTATTATAATTTTTACATCTATTGGAAAGTATATCTAGTAAGTGGAGAAAATTATGCCTACATTTTGCATATTTGATGAAAATTCTTCTTTTTATCTGATTTTATAAGTTAAGAAATTAATATGGTCAATAAGTGTCATACTTTTCTCATGATTATTCTTAAAGGGAATTTTATTATTTCTTTATATATATATATATATAATATTCTACTCCAATGGTTCTTGTACTTAGTAACCAAGAGTTTTCATCTACAAATGTCGACTCTCGCGTAAAACGGTACTTGAATTAAAAGTATGAACAGCAACTTGAGTATATAAAATGTTGAGTAACTGATGATCTTCATCTAAAAATGTCAATCTTTACATCAAAAGGCATTTTTTTCACAACTTAAGTAGTATTTAACTCTTAAAAGATATATATAAAAAAAAGAGAAGAAGAAAAAGAAAAAAAAAAAGAAAATAAAGCCCTCTTTAAGAAAAATAAAAAGTTGATCATGAGATTAGTTAGTATCTTTATCGACTATAGGAGTTGCTTGCTTGTGAAATTGGATAAAAATAAGATGTTGAGTTGAATTAGTAAAATTATGGTATACTTGACTCTTTTTTGTTTGATACTACGAGTACTTGAAATTAATTGAGGGATCACATAAGCGTTATTTATCTTGATTCAAGGAAATGAAGTTGAAATGCAACGTATGTTTATTTACAAACTTGGAATCATTGTTGGTTAGTGTTTTTAATTGCTTCAGAACAAGTAATGATTCAAGTGTGGGGGTATTTGATAAGAGTTTATTTTACGTATTTTTAAGTGCATTTTATTAGTTGATTTTGGTTTGATTATTTAGTCTTATAAATAAAATAAATAGGTTTTGGTAAAAATATACATTGTTTGGTAAAAGTGGCTATTATTGCATTTCTATTAATTTTAGTGATAAAAAACTTCATTTTTATGCAGGTTTAATGATTCAATCACCAAAGGATGTCAAGTGAGGTGAAAATAGATAATTGGTGATGAATTCAAGTGGTTAAAAGAGAAATGAAATGAAAAACATTCAAAGTGAGGAAATGCAATTCAAGACAGTTTTGAAACTTTTCGGTATTTTGACCATATCTGGAGCTACACTTATCCGATTGAGGTGATCTTTATACCATTTTAAAACTAAGAAAGAGACCTACAATTGTTATGAAGACATCGAAATCCAATTCTGCTGTTTTCATGGACAAAAAGTCGAAATACAGAAGCTGCATTCTGTGGTCGAAAATTGAAATAGGGATTTGACAAGATGATAGTATTTCAACCATATCTCAGGCTACAAAACTCCGATTTAGATTATTCTTGAAGCATTGTAAAGCTAATTTAAAAGGCTACAACTTTTGTGTTTTGTACAAAAGCTAGTTCGACCTTCATCATAGAAAAAATCGCAGTTGAAGCAAGGCCAAGTTGAAAACGCGAGTTGACAAAACGCGAGTTTATGCTGCATTTTGTGCAGTCGCGTTTTGTAGCCGAAAAGCTGCAATTTACTCAGCCATTTCTCTTGTATTCATACTACTTTCCAGCCATAAGTTGCAAGGAAATTCTGTGCACATGCTTCAGAAGACAAAAGGGCAAGAAATGTAGCTTATTTTCAAGTAAAAAACATTGGTTATTAACTATCCTAACAAAGTTGAGATTTGGGAATCAAAATGTGAAATTTGACTTGGAAAAATGGAGCTCTTGAGCAGTTCTTATACAGAGACATTGGGAGAGGTCTGGACACCATACGTAGGGAGTTTTTCATCTGGTAACATTTTCTCTCTAGCTAGAAGTTCTTAAGGAAGTAATTGAAAACTTATCTTGTAATCATCTTGTACAAGAACATAGCAGAAATTTGAGGGTTTCACCATTAATTGGCTAAGCTTTCTTATATTTTTCTTGTAATTGTATTTTATGATATTTTGCATTAATAAACTTATGAGTTTGATTTTTATTTCATTCATGAGTAGCTAATTTTTTTTATTTAGGGAGTAGATGAAACTTATGACTAAATAATATGAATTGAATGTAATTTACACTTGTTATATCTTGTATTAACTTGTCTATTTGTGCAGTTGTAATTACTTGTTGTTGTTTGATCACCAATAACATATTCATAGTTGTTATTAGTCAATGAGAATTGATAGTAACAATGAAAAAACATGAGTTTGAGTTGTATGTTCATGAAAATAGATGTACACTTAAGTGGATTTTCCAGCATTTCATGAAGAAAAATAGAGTAAAACTAGTATTTCACCATGAAAATAGGGAAAACTATATTACTCTAGGCCATTTCATCATGAGAATGAGATTTGGTAATATTGGAAATGAATCCCTGATTAAACAAAAAAAATAACAAGAGACAAATCTATTCATTTGTGTTATTTACGCCATAAGTGGAATTTACATCCCTAAATTCAATCTTTAGTGAAATTTCTCCATTTACATTTAACATTGATTAAACCAGATTTGTAGACAATAACAACATAATAATTTTCTTACTCAAATTTATTGTAAGTCTAAATAATAGAGAAAAATAAAGGCCTAGTACTTGTTTAATTTGATTCTCGTGAGATCGACCCGATACATACCCTACCAAATCATTACTACCCCGACTTGGTGCGAGAATTTTACGTCAACATTGAGAGTAAGGCGCGCCATAGTGGAGAAATGGTTGAATCCTGAATGCGTGAAAGACGAATCGTCTTGTCACGTCAAGATTTAACCGCTATTTTGGGGTGTATGGATGACGGGCGTCCAATAGATTTGAAGAAAGAGTTTATTCCCCCGAATAGGAAGTGGGATCCCTCGTTGGCCATGGCTAGGTTTGGTCTCGAGTACCAACCTTTTCGCTCTACAAGGAAGGAGACCATAGTGGCAAATGTCTTTGAACCTCGTCATTCTCTTATCATCTATATGATGGCTCACAATGTAATTTCTAAGAAGACAGGGCACACGGAGGTTCGCATGAGTGATATCTACTTGGATTACATATTCCAAAATTGGACATCTCCATATGCTCGCATTTCACTACCTAACATCATCATTAGCCACATTCGGTCCACGACGAGGCGCAAAACAACTTATTTCAAATTATCATTTCCTCGTCTACTTACCTTGATCTTCCCGCATTTTAAGCTTCGCTTGGAAGGCATACGGCGGGAGTATATTCCACCCAGAACTAAATTATTTATCACTACTCTCCACCGGCTTGGTATTGGCACGGGGGATGTTCCACGCTCTATTCAAGAGCGGAGACAGAAGGCTAGACATGATCGCGATGAAGCTGGGCCATCTACTGCAGCACCACCACCTCCTCCGTCACAAACTAATTGGCAGTGACTTTTTGACCATATGGACGACTTTGCATACCAGTTTGCTGACATTAGGAATCGTCTAAGCCGAATTGAAGATCATTTGGGCATTCATCCACCGCCCTCGTGATGCAGAGGATGACGATGATACCGAGAGAGATGACTGACTTGGCACACTGCATATGCTATCTTTTGTTGCTGGATTTGCTTGCCTGATTATCTTAACTTGTGGAACTTAAGTTGTTTAACTTCATTTTATTTTTTTATTTGGTAGGTACTTGTATTTTGACAATGGTTCGTGATTAATGGCTGATAAGGATCTCAGCCATTGCCTTGGGAAGTATTTCTTTCTTTTCTTTTCTTTTCTTTCCTTCCCTACACATTGAGGACTATGTGTATTTTAAGTATAGGAAAGAAATATGTGTGGTACTTGTGATTTTAGTTGTGTTTGATGTTGGTTATTTTCTTGTGCTTCAAATTTGTCTCTTGTGGTTGCTGGCAGGGAGTTTAGTCCACTTTTAAGGGGAAACTCTGTCAAAATTTTTTCAAAACCTTATACATATATATACAATAATCCTAATAAATAAATAAAATTTTATCACTTATCCTTTTGAAATAAATATATGCGATTTTGAAACTTCTTTTCTAATTTCATTTGGAAATGACTATTATGTAATTATAATTTTTACATCTATAGGAAAGTATATCTAGTAAGTGAAGAAAATTATGCTTACATTTTGCATATTTGATGAAAATTCTTCTTTTTATCTGATTTTATAAGTTAAGAAATTAATATGGTCAATAAGTGTCATGCTTTTCTCATGATTATTCTTAGAAGGAATTTTATTATTTCTTTATATATATATCAAAAAAAATATTCTACTCCAATGGTTCTTGTACTTAGTAATCGGGAGTTTTCATCTACAAATGTCGACTCTCGCGTAAAACGGTACTTGAATTAGAAGTATGAACAGTAACTTGAGTATGTGAAATGTTGAGTAACTGGTGATCTTCATCTAAAAATATCAATTTTTGCGTCAAAAGGCATTTTTTCACAACTTAAGTAGTATTTAACTCTTAAAAGACATATAAAAAAAAAGAAGAAGAAAAAGAAAATAAAGCCCTTTTAAGAAAAATAAGAAGTTGATCATGAGATTAGTTAGCATCTTTATTGACTATAGGAGTTGCTTGTTTGTGAAATTAGATAAAAATGAGAAGTTGAGTTGAATTAGTAAAATTATAGTATACTATGTGGCGACTCCATGAGTAAGTCTTAGTATTCAAATACATTCCAAAAGGAAAACATGAGTAAGTTTCAAAGCTTTCAACTTCCAGAGCCTGTTAAGGAAAACAAATAAACGTGGGGTGAGCTAACGCTCAGTAGTGCCCCAAAACATGCAATCATGTAAATCAAACAGCGAGTAATAACTTAACCAAATTGAACAGTTAGGAAAGCGTATAACAGCACAAGGTAGGATACAGGGGTTCTCAGGAGCCATTTTCCTCGCTTAATCACCATTCATCGTAGTTGACCCTCCGTCAACTCTCACTACTTATAGTCCATGTAGATCCACTCATTTTTACTCCTAACCCGTCACCGTTCATACCCCTGTCCCGGGCCCGAACACCGACTAAGGACGCAGTATACTCGAGATATACCCGTAGATGATTGGTCGAGGGATTCACCCAACGACGTTATTGTAGTTAGATTCATGCGTCGAGTGATTCACCCAACAACGTGATTGCAGTCAGATTCATACGTCGAGAGATTCACCCAACGACGTTACTGCGTTTAGATTCATGAGAAAATGATTCACGCAAGTCACCACTCGAACGGCTAGTGCGATAAAGTACACACTGCTCACTTCGATGAATCAAAAACTAGTTTGCAAATTATCACATATTGAGTCAAGAAAGCACTTTAACCAAGTAAGCATAGAACAAGCAGGGACACTCACCAAGAGTGAAGTTCAGATGTCAAATTGGGAATCGAATTCCGCGTCCTCGCAATATCCTAGAATACCAAATTTTGAAACTATAAGTTTCTATTCAGTTTTTAAGCTTATACACATCAAGATTTATCTAATATATTACTAGTTTACTTTCTCATAGTAAATTCAAGAATCTACTTAGGTTGAAACTTGACAAAAGTAGTAGAAATATTTCTTATAGTTTTCCTTGAGATATTTTTCCTTATAAAAGGGTAACTAGTATTATTTTCTTGAAATAAGTCGACAAACCTCTTAACATCAAAGTTAGAAAGATATCTTGAAAATTTCTTTAAAGCTACGGTTCTTGCAAAAATTATCACTAAAACTATTTTACCTAAAATAAAGTTTCTTGTCGAGCAAGTTTTTTCATTTTTAATTAAAGTTATTAAAATTCTTATTTTGGAACCTTTCCTACCGACAACTATCCAAGGGCAAATTTTAAAGAAAGAAAAGAAATTAAAATAAGACTTAGGGTTTTCAAAAGTTAGAGAAATTATTTTCTATAACTATTAAGGTTAGTTTGAGCTAAAGGAAAATTTCGAGTTGGCAAGGTTTAGAAAATTCCTACACGAAATTTCTAACTTTAACCTTCAGTGCTAAGTTCTATCGTACCATATTAGAGTGAAGATATATTTAAATAGCTTGCTTAAAAACTTCTCAAGTTCACAGGACCAAAATAAATTCCTTACGATTCCGATTTACAAGCACATAATATTTCATATTTGTCAATATGACCAACTCACATTTCAAATAGAAATTTCACTAGAGTTTCGTCAATCATTAGCCCTAGGTTTCAACAGATTCAATTCTGATCAAGAATAAAACGAATGACCAAGGTTTCGTCAATCATTAGCACTTGATTTTGGCAATCTCATATCACATCTTAACTAAAACAAAATGAAGGTAACGCCTCCAAGAAATTCCAGCAATTAAAGTTCATCATCCTTTAATATTTATAAAATCATTCAAATGGCCAAGGGCTTCATCAATCATTAGCCCTTGACAACCATCAATCACTTCCAACCATAATTCAATCAGGAATTCAAATCACAATTAAGCTAAATGTTCGATTCAAGTCAAAATTCAGTTTCATGAAGAAACAGGACATTTAAGCAGGACAGCCTACTTTGAGGAGTCACGGACAGCAGTACACATGGAGGAAAAATATGAAATTTCTACAGAACAAAGGCCCATGATTCTAGTTTCAAATGCCACTGACGGCACCTTAAACGGATTTTCCTACACCAAGATATAAGTATTTTACTGAGACTGGTCAGTGAAATCCGAAAATCTGAAGACTCATTTTTCACTTGTGAAAAACTCCTTTTTCTCATTTAACACCATAAGATTTTTATTCAAACCATCCATACATTTCTTATAGAACTCTAAAACAACATATTTCAGGCATTTCCAACCATTATGTTTCAAAGAAAAATTTCAAAACCAAGCTGAGATTCCAACTCAACCTTCAGCTATCACAAAAGAAATTCCAGCATTTATATGCCAACATTTTTTGTTCAATCTTTCAATATATCCAATATTTTATTGCTAAACAACTTACACAACTTAAAATTTACATCTCCTATGTATTTCTAAACCATTATATTCCAACGGGAAAAAAATAAAATAAAATAAAATTCCAGAAACCAATTAAAATTTTCAAAGACAAACTGAAAATTCTGGTTCATAACCCTCGGCCATCAATACCTTTCCAGCACTTAGGGTTTTATAAATCCAACTTTTCCTTGGCTAAAACATGATTTTAGATTCTCAAATTCGTCATGTGAACCTTTGGCTAGCTAATTAACATTTCTGGTTCAAAATCGAATTCGAATAACAGCTTCAAACATCCCAAAAATTCAGAAATCTGTCCAGCTAGTCACGGATGAACATGTATGAAGAAACTTTCTGTTTTTATTTTATTTTCTTGATTAAAACATAGTATTACTTACTCAAATTTGACTTGTAAACACTTAGTTAACCGATTAACATTTCCAGCTCGAAATTAAGTTCAAACAACTGTTATAATCCTCAAAATTTCCAAGTTTAACTCACGGTAGTTCACAAAAAAAAATTTCCAGAAATTGTATGTTCTTAATCTAGCTTTTTCCTTGGTTAAATCAGCATTTTAGGAACTCAAATTCAACATGCAAAGCCTTAATTGTATTAATCATCCAAGTTTAAGTTAACTAATCATAATCTCAGGTTTTGATCATCACAACAAAGCAGATTACATCATGAAATTCTTAATCAATTCTCGGTCAACCATTTTCTTTTCAAAACAGAATTTTCTTATGCCTTAACATCATCATCCGAGTCTAGATTCCACATGCAACACTCATATCAACTTAATCTTTCACTTTTTAGTTAACTAATCATGATCTCAACCTCAGGTTATCAAAATTGGACAGATTAGAAACTGCATTACCTTGCTAATCTCTCGGCCGAACCATTTAGCCATCCAGTTAGATTTTTCTTTTTCTAATGTCTCATCCGATGGTTTAAAATCAACATGCAAAGCTGGAACTAACTTATTCATCTTGTCTTAAGTTAGGGAGACACATCTTTAAGTTCAGATTGTCACAGGGAAGCAAAAATAAAGTTACATTTCCAAACCAGTTCCTCGGCAAAAACATTTTCATCAAAACAGAATTTTCTAGTGTCTTGAATTCATCAACCGATTGCACAAGCAACACATGCAGGCTCTGATATGTTTTTATCTATTAGTAATTAACCTAATTTAGCCCAGCAATTACCTCAGATACAAGCTAAGCCTACGCACAAGAAGTCTGGAATTTCTTTCTTCCTCTCGGCTCTCACGCACGGCTTGGAGGGTTGGTTGCGGTTGCAGTGGTTGCGGCTGAGAGCTGGTTGCAGCTGGTGGAGATGGAGGTGCAGAATGGTGAAACTCACTCACGATTTTCTCCCTGGTTTCGCTCCAACTCACGGCAGAACCAGAAAATTTTGCAGCTCACGGCTTCTTCCCTCAGTTCCTCTTTGTCGATGATAACGAGACAAAGAGGAAATGTGGTTGTGGAGAGGAAGTGTTGTGGTCTGAGAAAATTTTGTGCAGAGGAAATGGAATGGTGGTTTGTGATATAGGAACGAAGAAGTAAAGATATGGTGCCGCGATTTTGGAGAAGGGTTTTAGTGTAGGAAATGGTTGCGTATAGAATTGGTGAAAATGTGATTGGCCGATTGGGGCGGTGATTGAGATGCTGTCAGAGGGATTGTTTGGTTTTACATGAAAATGTTGTGGTTGTAAGGCATTTTAGTCTTTTCACTTTGCTTCCTAACCTCTACTTAAATTCTCCATTCTAATCTTAAAACCAAAAATTATCCCCAAGTGTGATTTGAACGCCTAATTATACACTAGTATACTTAAACTATTTTTTTTATCGAATATTTATCGATTAAAAATTTAATATTAAGGTTCCTAGTAATTCCTAACATTATTTAGCGATTAAATTAGTTATCAGAATTTCCAATTATTTATTCTCAAGAGATAGAGTTAGTCTAACTCGAAATTTATCAATTTAATAATATAAGGTCAAATGAAATAATAATTTAATACAAGTGTGTCAGTTTGCACATAAAAATTATTTTTACGTACTTAATTGCGAACAAGTAAAAGTAATGCTAGAAATTATTAAGGAATAAAAGAAATGCAAATGAAATATGCACTGGCTTATATATCTATTTTCAGGGTTCTCACATCCTCCCCTCCTTACAAAGAATTTTGTCCTCAAAATTCACACATTCTAAGGAAATAAATCAGGGTACTTTTTCTGCATTTCCTCCTCCAATTCCCAAGTTGCTTCCTCAAGTCCATGATTTCTCCATACAATCTTTACCAAAGGAATTTTCTTATTCCTCAGCTCCTTCACTTTTCTTTCCAAAATCTTGACCAGTCCTTCTTCATACGTTAACGTCTCATCCACTTCAATTCCCTCCAGTGGCAGCACATGACTTGGGTCGGAATAATATTTCTTAAGCATGAAAACGTGAAATACATCGTGAACCTTAGCCATGCTTGCGGGTAACTTCAGCTGATATGCTACATTCCCAAGTCGCTTCAAAATTTCGAAAGGTCCGATATACCTTGGCTTTAGCTTCTTACCTTTCTTAGACACTACTCCGCCCTTCAAGGATTTAATTCTTAGGAAGACCTTGTCTCCTACTTCGAATTCCAAATCTTTCCTCCTTGTGTCGGCGTCGCTCTTTTGTCTACTCTGAGCGGTTTGAAGCCTTTCTCTAATTAGTTTCACTTTCTCCTGGGTTTCTTCTATCCAAGGTATCGCTGTTGGATCTACAATCTTCTTCTCTCCTATTTCATCCCAATTAATCGGAGATCGACACCTTCTCCCATACAAAGCTTCATAAGGTGCCATTTGAATTGAGGTTTGATAACTGTTGTTATACGCAAATTCTATTAAGGTCATATAATTACTCAATTTACCTCCAAAATCCAATATACACGATCTCAGCAGATCCTCCAAAGTTTGAATTGTTCTTTCCGCCTGCCCGTCGGTTTGGGGATGGTAAGCAGTACTAAATTTCAACTTGGTCCCCAAAGACTCCTGAAATTTCTGCCAAAAACGCGAGACAAACCTTGGGTCTCGATCAGACACGATACTTACAGGGATACCATGTAATCTTAGGATCTCTTCTGTGTACAACTTGACCAGTTTTTCCAAAGAAAAACTCATGCTTATGGGTAGGAAATGTACAGATTTAGTGAGTCGGTCAACTATTACCCAAATTGCATCAAATCCTTTTTGACTTCTAGGCAATCCCGTTACAAAATCCATTGTTATATGTTCCCATTTCCATTCAGGGATTTCTAACGGTTGCAATAAACCAGAGGGCTTCTGATGCTCAGCTTTTACTTGTTGGCAGATCAAGCATCTCTGTACAAACTCGGCCACGTTCTTTTTCAAACCTTCCCACCAGTATAATCCCTTCACATCATGATACATCTTAGTCACCCCTGGATGTATGGTATACTTCGATCGATGTGATTCTTCTAAAATTTCTTTTCTTATCTTTTCATCTGCCGGAATCACAATTCGATTTCGGAATCTCAATACACCTTCAAACCCTAAGTTAAAATCTAGGGTTTCCCCTTTTTGCACTTTCTCCAAATTCTTCTGAATCATAGGGTCCATTTTCTGGGCCTCCTTAATACGCTCTAGTAATGGTGATTTTAACGATAAGTTCCCAAATAATATCTTCAGTTTCTCCAAGCGAGGGTTCCAACCACTTATTTCTTCTAGCATGTCCCACTCTTTAACCATTAACCCTGCTACTTGGGCCTTTCTACTTAGAGCGTCAGCTATCACATTAGCTTTTCCTGGGTGGTAGTTAATTGAACAGTCATAATCTTCCACAAATTGTACCCATCGCCTTTGTCTCAAATTTAGTTCCTTCTGGGAGAACAAATACTTGAGACTCTTATGGTCCGTATAAATCTCAAAAGTCACGCCATACAAGTAGTGTCTCCATTTCTTTAAGGCGAAAATCACTGCTGCTAACTCTAAGTCATGAGTTGGGTAGTTTTGTTCGTGAGGTTTCAGTCTCCTGGAAGCGTAGGCAATCACTTTACCATTTTGCATTAAAACACATCCTAGACCTTCTCCAGAAGCATCGAAGTATACGGCATAACCTTTTTTCCCATCAGGTAACACCAAAACAGGAGCGGATGTTAAACGCTTCTTTAATTCCTGAAAACTTGACTCGCACTTCGAAGTCCAAATGAACCTATTCCCTTTCTTGGTTAGCTCGGTCATGGGTCCAGCAATTTTCGAAAAATCCTTGATAAATCGCCTATAATAACCTGCTAATCCCAAGAAACTTCTAACTTCAGTTGGAATTTCCGGCTGCTTCCAATTCATAACGGCCTCAACTTTTGCCAGATCCACGGCAATTCCCTCCTTGGAAACTTTATGTCCTAGAAAAGATATTTCTTCCAGCCAAAACTCGCACTTGCTGAATTTGGCATACAGCTTCTACTCCCTTAATATTTACAAGACTATCTCCAAGTGCTTAACATGTTCCTCTCGAGTCTTAGAGTATATCAAGATATCGTCGATGAAAACCACTACAAACTGATCCAGATACTTCTTAAAGACTCTCTGCATTAAATCCATGAATGCCGCTGGTGCATTAGTTAAACCAAAAGGCATGATTGCGAACTCAGAATGTCCATATCTCGTACTAAAAGCAATCTTGGGTATATCCTCCTTTTTAATCTTTAACTGGTAATACCCTTGCCTCAAGTCCAGTTTAGAGAAAACTACTGACCCTTGCAGTTGGTCGAACAAACTATCTATCAACGGTAAAGGGTATTTATTCTTAATTGTAATCTCATTTAACCCTCGGTAATCGATACATAATCTCAAGCTTCCGTCCTTTTTCTTAACAAATAGAACGGGTGCTTCCCACGGTGAATCACTCTCCTTCACAAAACCTTTCTCCAAGAGATCTTGCAGTTGAATTTTCAACTCCTTTACCTCGGCAGGAGCCATTCGGTACGGAGTTTTAGAAATTGGAGCTGTTCCAGACACCAAGTCAATCTTAAATTCCACTTCTCTTTCCGGCGGTAGAGTCTTTAGCTCTTCGAAAAAAACATCCGGAAATTCCCGTACCACTAGTACATCTTCTAACTTCACTTGATCACTGGGAGCATTAATCAAGAAGGCTAAGAAACCTTGAGCTCCTTTTGACAACATTTTCCTCGCCCGTATCCCTGAGATCATAGCAGATGATGCTAACCTACCCTTAACATCTAACCTCAGGGTTGCTTCTCCAGGTATACAGAATTCTACCACTTTCGCTCGGCAATCAAGCTTAGCATGATACTGGCGTAGGAAATCCATTCCTATGATAACATCGTACCCTTTTATGTCCAAACTGATTAGATCCACTAGCATTTTACGCTCTCCAATCCAGAATTCACAATTCTTATAGGCTAAGCTAGCGATTATCTTCTTATTACCCATTGGTGTCCTAACTTCAAGATCGAAGGATAATCTAACAGGTTTCACATCTATTCCAGACATAAAAGATGTATTTACGAATGAATGAGTTGCACCAGGGTCAATTAACGCTTTAGCTAATCGATGAAAAATGGGGAGAGTACCTTCCACGACTTCCGAGGAATCAGGTACAGGTTGGTCATCTATAGCATACACTCTGGCAGGAACTGTCGGCCGGCTCCCTCCAGAAGTGTTTGGTCTAGCGTTCGAAGTAGTCCCTTCCTGTATTTTTGGACATCCAGAAATTTAGTGCTCGCTACTTCCGCATCTCAAGCACCTTCCTTGCTTCTTCCAGCAGCCATCCATAGTATGACTAGGTTTCTTGCAATAAGTACAGGTCACTTGAGGAATTATTGCTCGACCTCCCTGCGAGTTATTCCTAGGTTGTCCTTCTCCCAATCGGTCCCCCTCTAGTTCCATTGCTTCTTCCCCCTGCATTCCTTGCCCCGGTTCCTCTTGCTAGTGCACCTCGCGGTGCTCCGGGACTAGTCACTCCGCTTGTTCCTCGGCCCACTTTAGCCGGTGGAACATTTCCATACGTCGGCTCTCAACTACTGTTGGGGGCAAATCTTTTCTTAGCCTGAAAAGATTTCACTTGAGCTCTAGCTACTTCAACTCTCTGAGCTCTTTCGACAGCATCTGCAAAAGTATCTATCCTCACGGCGGCTAAACCTTCCTGTAGTTCCACATTCAAACCCTGCACAAACCTCCAGACACGCCTTTGCTCAGTGGTTATCAACTCAGGTGCAAAGCGGGATAGCTTTGTGAACTGGACTTCATATTCGACAACACTCATCGCCCCTTGCTTGCATCTAATGAAATCTTCTCTCTTCTCTTGAATGAGAGGTGGAAGGAATTTGGCATTGAACTCTCTTGTGAAGTTTGCCCAAGTTCTTGGAGTATGATTCCTGTCCCAGTTAATCCTAACCAGATTCCACCATGAGCGAGCAGCTCCCTCAAACTGGAATGCGGCGAAAGTCACCTGCCGTTCTTCCGTGTAGTTTAAAGCTGCGAAGATGTCGGAGATTCTCTCCCACCATCCCTCAGCTATCTCAGGTTCGGGTCCTCCGTAGAACTTAAGAGGTCCAAACTTCAAAAACCTCTCCAGTGCCTGATCCTCGGAATCGGTTCGGCCTCCTTGGCGGTGCACTGGTCCAGAGGGTTGGTGTTCAGTCAAACGCTTTAGGACGTCAGTGATACGGTTAATTGCGGTGGCCACTCGATCTCCGGCCACTCCCTCTTGCCTTGGTCTCGATTGAGCTCGGGTTCCCTATCACCACCCGCTTCCGGGTGTTGTCTAGTGGGTCTCCCACGGCTCCTTCCTACTACTTGACGACCCATTGCCTAATTATGCCTATTACTGAAGAGTAAGACAATTAAGCAAAATTTTATTTATATTCAATTATTAATATTCTTTATGTGATTAAAATCAACATGAAAATGGAGGAAAAGGAAATGAAACACTTATCATATATTTCTGCGGAACAGTTATACAATTAACAAGTTGGAACATTTTCAAAAATAAGGCACATAAGTTAGGAAAAATATATACAGATAATCCCTTAAACAAAAATTAGGAATATGGTGCCTCGGAAGCAAGTCATTCACCTAGACAAAATTTGATAACTTGACTAATATTCCTTTTCTGATCCTACATATCTAGTACTATCAAGTCAACCTAACCTAACCCTCAGCAGGGCTATCAGGGGCGACGTCCTCCGCCGGATCCTCCTCTGCGCCTGCCTGCTCGTTACCCTGAAGGTAACTAGTGGCCTCGTCCATAAGCATAGCTGCATCAGCCCTGATGCCAGCACTCCTATCACGGATCCCCTCAGCTAGTCGGGTCACCCTAAACCTCTGTCGCTCTATCTCCAAACGAGCGGCCTCCAGCATATTATGCTCAGCAGTTAGCCTAATCTCCAAATCGGCTATGCGGTCGAACTGGGTATCCATCATGATACTCAGCTCCTCCACATCCTGGGTCAAGGTGTGGTTAGTGTCCCACAAGTGGCGGCGCTCATCATCAAGGAATAACACCAAGGCGTTGGAATACGCATACGTGGCTCTACACTGGCATCTAGGGTGCCTATCAGCAGGTGAGTATCAAACTCGGTCTCCTCCACCTCGAGGCCTATAGGAAATGGATCTCAGCAGCTCTACATGTCCATTAGCCGCGCTACTACCATTAACATGTCCATTACCATTCTCCATACCTGCAAAATAATCAATACTTAAGGGTTAGAACTTAAATAGCTAACTGGGTCAGATATCACTTAAGGTATATCTAATGGTCTCAATTCTTATTCCTAGAGAGGATTAGGGTTTCTAACATATCTAATATGTCTTTCAAATAACTTTTCTAACCTAGGCTCTGATACCACCTGCTGATAGCCACCCTAGATGCCAGTGTAGAGCCACGTACGCGTATCCCAACGCCTTGGTGTTATCCCTTGATGATGAGCGCCGCCACTTGTGGGACACTAACCACACCTTGACCCAGGATGTGGAGGAGCTGAGTATCATGGTGGATACCCAGTTCGACCGCATAGCCGATTTGGAGATTAGACTAAATAGATATATAAGCCAGTGCATATTTCATTTGCATTTCTTTTATTTCTTAATAATTTCTAGCATTACTTTTGCTTGTTCGCAATTAAGTACGTAAAAATAATTTTTATGTGCAAACTGACACACTTGTATTAAATTATTATTTCATTTGACCTTATATTACTAAATTGATAAATTTCGAGTTAGACTAACTCTATCTCTTGAGAATAAATAATTGAAAATTCTGATAACTAATTTAATCGCTAAATAATGTTAGGAATTACTAGGAACCTTAATATTAAATTTTTAATCGATAAATATTCGATAAAAAAATGGTTTAAGTATACTAGTGTATAATTAGGCGTTCAAATCACACTTGGGGATAATTTTTTGTTTTAAAATTAGAATGGAGAATTTAAGTAGAGGTTAGGAAGCAAAGTGAAAAGACTAAAATGCCTTACAACCACAACATTTTCATGCAAAACCAAACAATCCTTCTGACAGCATCTCAATCACCGCCCCAATCGGCCAATCACATTTTCACCAATTCTATATGTAACCATTTCCTACACTCAAACCCTTCTCCAAAACCGTGGCACCATATCTCTACCTCTTCGTTCCTATATCATAAACCACCATTCCATTTCCTCTGCACAAAATTCCCTCAGACCACAACACTTCCTCTCCACAACCACATTTCCTCTTTGTCTCGTTATCATCGACAAAGAGGAACTGAGAGAAGAAGCCGTGAGTTGCAAAATTTTCTGGTTCTGTCGTGAGCTGGAGCGAAACCAGGGAGAAAATCGTGAGTGAGCTTCACCATTCTGCACCTCCATCTCCACCAGCTGCAACCAGTTCTCAGCCGCAACCACTGCAACCGCAACCAACCCTCCAAGCCGTGCGTGAGAGCCGAGAGGAAGAAAGAAATTCCAGACTTCTTGTGCGTAGGCTTAGCTTGTATCTGAGGTAATTGCTGGGCTAAATTAGGTTAATTACTAATAGATAAAGACATATCAGTGCCTGCATGTGTTGCTTGTGCAATCGGTTGATAAATTCAAGACACTAGAAAATTCTGTTTTGATGAAAATGTTTTTGCCGAGGAACTGGTTTGGAAATGTAGCTTTATTTTTGCATCCCTGTGACAATCTGAACTTAAAGATGCGTCTCCCTAACTTAAGACAAGATGAATAAGTTAGTTCCACCTTTGCATGTTGATTTTAAACCATCGGATGAGACATTAGAAAAAGAAAAATCTAACTGGATGGCTAAATAGTTCGGCCGAGAGATTAGCAAAGTAATGCAGTTTCTAATCTATCCAATTTTGATAACCTGAGGTTGAGATCATGATTAGTTAACTAAAAAGTGAAAGATTAAGTTGATTAGGGTGTTGCATGTGGAATCTAGACTCGGATGATGATGTTAAGGCATAAGAAAATTCTGTTTTGAAAAGAAAATAGTTGACCAAGAATTGATTAAGAATTTCATGATGTAATCTGCTTTGTTGTGATGATCAAAACCTAAGATTATGATTAGTTAACTTAAACTTGGATGATTAATACAATTAAGGCTTTGCATGTTGAATTTGAGTTCCTAAAATACTGATTTAGCCAAGGAAAAAGCTAGATTAAGAACATACAATTTCTAAAAAAATTTTTTCTGAACTACCGTGAGTTAAACCTGAAAATTTTGAGGATTATAACAGTTGTTTGAACTTAATTTCGAGCTGGAAATGTTAATCGGTTAACTAAGTGTTTACAAGTCAAATTTGAGTAAGTAATACTATGTTTTAACCAAGAAAATAAAATGAAAACAGAAAGTTTCTTCATACATGTTCATCCGTGACTAGCTGGACAGATTTCTGGACTTTTGGGATGTTTGAAACTATTATTCGAATTCGATTTTGAACCAGAAATGTTAATTAGCTAGCCAAAGGTTCACATGACGAATTTGAGAATCTAAAATCATGTTTTAGCCAAGGAAAAGTTGGATTTATAAAACCCTAAGTGCTGGAAAGGTATTGATGGCCGAGGGTTATGAACCAGAATTTTCAGTTTGTCTTTGAAAATTTTAATTGGTTTCTGGAAATTTATTTTATTTTATTTTTTTCCCCTTGGAATATAATGATTTAGAAATACATAGGAGATGTAAATTTTAAGTTGTGTAAGTTGTTTAGCAATAAAATATTGGATATATTGAAAGATTGAACCAAAAATATTGGCATATAAATGCTGGAATTTCTTTTGTGGTAGCCGAAGGTTGAGTTGGAATCTCAACTTGGTTTTAAAATTTTTCTTTGAAACATAATGGTTGGAAATGTCTGAAATATGTTGTTTTAGAGTTCTATAAGAAATGTATGGATGGTTTGAATAAAAACCTTATGGTGTTAAAAGAGAAAAAGGAGTTTTTCACAAGTGAAAAATGAGTCTTCAGATTTTCGGATTTCACTGACCAGTCTCAATAAAATGCTTATATCTTGGTGTAGGAAAATCCGTTTAAGGTGCCGTCAATGGCATTTGAAACTAGAATCATGAGCCTTGGTTCAGTAGAAATTTCATATTTTTCCTCCATGTGTACTGCTGTCCATGATTCCTCAAAGTAGGCTGTCCTGCTTGAATGTCCTGTTTCTTCATGAAACTGAATTTTGACTTGGATTGAACATTTAGCTTAATTGTGATTTGAATTCCTGATTTAATTGTGGTTGGAAGTGATTGATGGTTGTTAAGGGCTAATGATTGATGAAACCCTTGGCCATTTGAATGATTTTATAAATATTAAAGGATGATGAACTTTAATTGCTGGAATTTCTTGGAGGTCTTACCTTCATTTTGTTTTAATTAAAATGTGATATGAGCTTGCCAAAACCAAGTGCTAATGATTGACGAAACCTTGGTCATTCGTTTTATTTTTGATCAGAATTGAATCTGTTGAAACCTAGGGCTAATGATTGACGAAACCCTAGTGAGATTTCTATTTGAAATGTGAGTTGGTCATATTGACAAATCTGAAATATTATGTGCTTGTAAATCGGAATCGTAAGGAATTCATTTTGGTCCTGTGAACTTGAGAAGTTTTTAAGCAAGCTATTTAAATATATCTTCACTCTAGTATGGTACGATAGAACTTAGCACTGAAGGTTAAAGTTAGAAATTTCGTGAAAGGATTTTCTAAACCTTGCCAACTCGAAATTTTCCTTTAGTTCAAACTAACCTTGATAGTTATAGAAAATAATTTCTCTAGCTTTTAAAAACCCTAAATCTTATTTTAATTCCTTTTCTTTCTTTAAAATTTGCCCTTGGATAGTTGTCGGTAGGAAAAGTTCCAAAATAAGAATTTTAATAACTTTAATTAAAAATGTAGAAACTTGCTCGGCAAGAAACTTTATTTTAGGTAAAACAGTTTTAGTGATAATTTTTGCAAGAACCGTAGCTTTAAAGAAATTTTCAAGGTATCTTTCTAGCTTTGATGTTAAGAGGTTTGTCGACTTATTTCAAAAAAATAATACTAGTTACCCTTTTATAAGGAAAAATATCTCAAGGAAAACTATAAGAAACATTTCTACTACTTTTGTCAAGCTTCAACCTAAGTAGATTCTTGAATTTACTATGGGAAAGTAAACTAGTAATATATTAGATAAATCTCGATGTGTATAAGCTTAAAAACTGAATAAAAACTTATAGTTTCAAAATTTGGTATTCTAGGATATTGCTAGGACGCGAAATTCGATTCCCAATTTGACATCTGAACTTCACTCTTGGTGAGTGTCCCTGCTTGTTCTATGCTTACTTGGTTAAAGTGCTTTCTTGACTCAATATGTGATAATTTGCAAACTAGTTTTTGATGCATCGAAGTGAGCAGTGTGTACTTTATCGCATTAGCCGTTCGAGTGGTGACTTGCGTGAATCATTTTCTCATGAATCTAAACGCAATAACGTCGTTGGGTGAATCCTTCGACGCATGAATCTTACTACAATAACGTCGTTGGGTGAATCCCTCGATCAATCATCTACGGGTATATCTCGAGTATACTGCGTTCTTAGTCGTTGTTCGGGTCCGGGACAGGGGTATGAACGGTGACGGGTTATGAGTAAAAATGAGTGGATCTACATGGACTATAAATAGTGAGAGTTGACGGAGGGTCAACTACGATGAATGGTGATTAAGCGAGGAAAATGGCTCCTGAGAGCCCCTGTATCCTACCTTGTGCTGTTATACGCTTTCCTAACTGTTCAATTTGGTTAAGTTATTACTCGGTGTTTGATTTACATGATTGCATGTTTTTGGGCACCACTGAGCGTTAGCTCACCCCACGTTTATTTGTTTTTCTTAACAGGCTCTGGAAGTTGAAAGCTTTGAAACTTACTCATGTTTTCCTTTTGGAATGTATTTGAATACTAAGACTTATTTTGTGGGCTGTAATGCGTTAATTGAGATTATGTACTTTCATTTTGGATTGCCACTTGAAACTGGAAAATGTGTAAACCCTAATTCGAGTGTTTGACTTGTAAGTTTGTAATAGTGATGTATGTAATTATCCATCTGGATTGATACGACTTTATACCTTGTATGTAGCACGTGGGACGTTTTAGAGCTTCGATTGGCTATTTTAAATCACTGCTATCTCTGAAGTTAATGTGATTTTAGTTACGGTCTTTTTCGGGAGAATTGTTTTGTAATAGATTAGATTATTCTTCGAAAGAATTTGGGTTAGAATGCTTGCGTGAGTCCTGGCGAGAGTTGGACAGGCGGCCCGCCAACCCGTTGGTTTGCCTTAGGGAGAAGTGGGGTCGCCACATACTAGGCTCTTCTTTGTTTGATACTATGAGTATTTGAAGTTAATTGAAAGATCACATAAGGGTTATTTACCTTGATTCAAGGAAATGAAGTTGAAATGCTACGTATGTTTATTTTCAATCTTGGAATCATTGTTGGTTAGTGTTTTTAATTGTTTGAGGACAATCAATGATTCAAGTGTGGGGATATTTGATAAGAGTTTATTTTACATATTTTTAAGTGCATTGTATTAGTTGATTTTGGTTTTGATTATTTAGTTTTATAACTAAAATAAATAGATTTTAGTAAAAATATACATTATTTGGTAAAAGTGGCCGTTATTACATTTTTATTGATTTTAGTGATAAAAACTTCATTTTTATGCAGGTTTAATGATTCAATCACCAAAGAATGTCAAGTGAGATGAAAAATAAATAATTGGTGATGAATTCAAGTGCTTAAAAGAGAAATGAAGTGAAAAACGTTCAAAATGAGGAAATGCAATTCAAGACAGTTTTGACACTCTTCGATATTTCGACTATATCTGGAACTACACTTATCGGATTGAGGTAATCTTTATACCATTTTAAACATAAGAAAGAGACCTACAATTGTTATGAAGACATCAAAATCCAATTC